>NC_036860.1:77438997-77446972 GCF_002910315.2 Salvelinus sp. IW2-2015
TAGTTAGCGGTGGTGCGCGCTAATAGCGTTTCAATCGGTTACGTCACTCGCTTTGAGACCTTGAAGTAGTGGTTCCCCTTGCTCTGCAAGGGCCGCAGCCTTTTTGGAGCGATGGGTAACGATGCTTCGTGGGTGACTGTTGTTGATGTGTGCAGAGGGTCCTTGGTTCGCGCCCGGGTCGGGGCGAGGGGACGCCATAAAGTTAAACTGTTACAGATGCGACTTAATATTTGTAGATGTAGATGTGACTTTATATTTGTATATCTAGATACTGTAGATGTGACTTTATATTTGTAGATGTAGATACTGTAGATGTGACTTTATATTTGTAGATGTAGATACTGTAGAAGTGACTTTATATGTCACGCCCTGACCTTAGTTATCTTTGTTTTCTTTATTATTTTGGTTACGTCAGGGTGTGACATGGGTGATATATGTTTTTTCCTGTCTAGGGTTTTTGTATGTTTATGGGGTTGTTTCCAGTCTAGGGGTTTTTGTATGTCTATGGTTGCCTAGATTGGTTCTCAATTAGAGGCAGCTGTTTATCGTTGTCTCTGATTGGGAACCATATTTAGACAGCCATATTCCTTGAGTATTTGGTGGGTGATTATCTATGTCTATGTTTAGTTGCTTGTGTCAGTACTATTAGTATATAGCTTCACGTTCGTTTAGTTGTTTTTGTATAGTTCGTCCTGTGTTCTTTCTTGATTAAAGAAGATGCATTCTAATGACGCTGCGCTTTGGTCTCATCGCTATAACGAACGTGACAGAATCACCCACCAACCAAGGACCAAGCAGCGTGATATCGGGCAGCAGCAGAAATCTCAGGACTCATGGACATGGGAGGAGATTCTGGACGGAAAGGGACCCTGGGCACAGGCTGGGGAATATCGCCGCCCCAAGGCAGAGCTGGAGGCAGCGAAAGCTGAGCGGCGTTGGTATGAGGAGGCAGCACGGCAGCGCGGCTGGGACGAGAGGCAGCCCCAAAAATGTATTGGGGGGGGGCACCTGGCTAAGTCAGGTAGGAGACCTGAGCCAACTCCCCGTGCTTACCGTGGAGAGAGTGACCGGGCAGGCACCGTGTTACGCGGTGAAGCGCACGGTGTCCCCAGTGTGCATACGTAGCCTGGTGCGCTACATTGCAGCTCCTCCTATCGGCCGGGCTAGAGTGGGCATCGAGCCAGGAGTAATGAAGCCGGCTCAGCTCATCTGGTCTCCAGTGCGTCTCCTCGGTCTGTGTTATATGGCACCAGCCCTACGCACTGTGTCTCCCGTGGGTCTGCACAGCCCAGTGCGTCCTGTGCCTGCGCCCCGCAAGTGCCGGGCTAAAATCAACATCCAGCCAGGACGGGTTGTTCAGGCTCTTAGTTCGAGACCTCCAGTGCGCCTCCACGGACCGGTCTATCCTCTGCCTCCTCCAAGGACCAGGCCTCCAGTAGATCTCCCCAGCCTGGTGAGTACTGTGCCTGTTCTAAGAACCAAGTCTCCTGTGTGTCCCTCCAGTCTGGACACTCCAGAGCCTCCCTCCAGTCCAGACCCTCCAGAGCCGCCCGTCTGTCCTGAGCTGCCAGAGCCGCCCGTCTGTCCTGAGCTGCCAGAGCCGCCTGTCTGTCCTGAGCCGCCTGAGCCGCCCGTCAGTCAGGAGCTGCCTGAGCCGCCTGTCAGTCAGGAGCTGCCTGAGTCGCCCGTCAGTCAGGAGCTGCCTGAGCCACCCGTCAGTCAGGAGCTGCCTGAGCCGCCCGTCATTCAGAAGCTGCCTGAGCCACTTTATATTTGTAGATGTGACTTCATATTTGTAGATGTAWATACTGTAGATGTGACTGTACATTTGATGGCTACAGCCCATAATGATTTCATAACGATTGATGTGTTCATTTCCTTCTCTCCCTGTGATGTGGTGATGGAGGAAAATGTGAACTCCCCTTCATTCTGTCTATCTAATGGGCCTGGCCCACCTGACAGGCAGGCTTTATCACCCCCATCACTCCACTTAATCAAAAGTGCCAACTTAGGAGTTCCTTTAATCAGCCCAATTAGGCACTAAGACCATGCCATTCTAGGGGAAGGTTTCTCAGCCCGGGAAACTTTCGAGCTTTCTCTTGAAGTATGTGGTTCATTGGCAGGCTCACTGAAGCCCAGCGGTCTTGGCTTGATCCGCTTCAGTCTTTTCTTTGCTCCCATGTCACTGCTTTCTCCATTTATCTGCACTAGTAATTGAAGCACTGACAGACTTCAATCACACAGCCTGTTTGAAACCTGTGAGACCTTTCGAGAGCTAGATATTTTCTGATTGCAAAACTTGAACTGCGTGACAAACTGTGTTTTCACATGACAGTAATTTTCATGTAGTTGCAATGTGTTTACAAATGATATGTTGTTGGATAGGTTTTGCTGGCTATGCTATATGGAAGTTGTTGGAAGGTTGTCAACTACAGGCAAGACAAAATAGAAGAAAATGGTGTCTGGGTAAAGAGGAAATATCCTGAGAGTAAACCTCACATTCTTCAAATGCTTACTTTCAAATAAATTACTGATCAAGGAACCATAGGAACAGGTCTTTCTTTCACTTCTTTTACTTTTTAATAGTTTTTGACATTTGAMATTTCTGAAACATGTTTAATCTCAATATAATTATCTTAAATACAGGAGCATTATCCATCATTGTCAGTTGTAATAACCTCCTTATAAATCAATGTCATATGAAAAAGATCATCAAGGGGGAGTCCTGTGTTGTATGGAATAGAGAAATGACATCAAAACACACAAGGCCAACAGCCAGACGCAGTGATTGTACATGAGTTTTAATAAGGGCAGGTATCTCCACTCAGACAGCTCCAGGCACAGGACACAGAACTGACAGGTGCATCAACAACTCTATCCCCATGGATGACTGAGCTCTATACACAAGCTGTTCCTATATCCAATGCACTGTTGAATCTGTTGAATGGTGTGGTCATAGTTCATATAGAGATGAGGGAGATCACTGTATTGCTACTGTAGGAAATTATTTTTTAAAGAAGCTAAAAATAGATCTAGGAATTAATTTGGCATGTAGAGAGCACTGTATTGCATCATTGGTTAAACCATAAAATGCTGAGAGGTTTTGGCTCCAACACGGTTGTGACTGAGTACATCCACGCAAGTGTAATAGTGTATTGACACAGAATCAACCTGTGCCAGACAGTCAGTAAAGTTATCCCCCAGTTTAAATGCAGAARSCCCATAGTAAAACAACCCCATGGCCAGCTGTTTCTAAGGCTCTAATAATGGAGACTCTCTAAACTACTGATGAAAGATATGATGTTCCCACAATGAATGAAAGATAATTAGCCAGAAAAGTAAAAAGGAAGAGAGGGGGGTTCATTTGAAACTAATTGAATTTGGGTCTAATCACACTAAAGGATTAGAATGGATGGTTATCAGATGCTGGTAAGGAAATAATTTTCAATATTTCACTAGCAACTATTATTCAGAATAGTTTAAGTTGAGGACAGGATGAGACAAGATAGAACAGAGTGAATGGTCAAGACTGCTTTCAAYTTCAAGATCTCAAACTTTCAAAGTGAAAATATGGACTTAATTGTTAACATTTTAACAAGGTAGATATGAGTTCACAGACATAGCAGCAAGGTGCTATATTGCCCTATTCATCTCTATTACTGTTAAAATCTATTWAAAACTTTTTTTAAAGTATTTTTTCTATTTAATAAGCTCATTTTATTTGATGTTCCTTTCAAAATGTGAAATTGGGTTGCCCTAATCCCTTAGACTTGGTATGAAATCAATATGCAGTATTTTAAGTGCTAAATCTTGTCAGCTAGTGAGAATCCCAATGGGGTTTTCTGTTTCATCAGGTGCAGTCGCTTCCTTTCTCYGAYTTGGAGTACCTGGGCACAGATACCTTGAATACAGTCTTTCTCTAAAGGGCAGTGTTCTTCTGCCAGGTTGTAGGTCCTCTGCCAAAATGGATGCCATGACTAGTCTTATACAGAATTAACCCCTGTTAAATACAGCAAGTCTCTTGACAAGCTAAGAAATTAAAAATAACTAAGTTCACCATTTTTTTATAAGATATGATGGCCACATCAGAAGTCAACAAATGCCGTTTTTGCCTTCGTCTGTCATTAGAAGGTTGGCACTATAGAAAGCTGTGGCAGTGCCAGTGTAGGGGGATGGTGTGGGTGCCCCAGAAAATCAAATATGTGTGCCCACTCTGGATCTGGTGTCCTCCCCACCAACACTGTGCTGGTGAGAGTCTATGAACTGGGTCACAGCTGCACAGTGGCACCATGGCACATTTCTCATAGCTCTAAATGGGGACTATCTGAGGGCTGGGTGAAAACAAGCGTGCTTGTTAAACTCTCTCTTCCCCCCCTTACAAGTGAGATGAGAAGAGCAAGAAGGCTGTGCAATAAATCATTAATCCACCGCAGGGGAGGCATCTCACTCTCTTTTCATGTAAGGTACACAATGAAGCTGATGGCACTGAAGCTGYTCTCCCAGGCACCTCGACATGGCACACTGGAAGAAGAGGGAGGGACGAAAAAGAATGTAGACAAAAAAGTATATATAAATAAATCACACAATATCTGGGTTTCTTCACCAGGCTCCTCCGCTGTTCTGGGAATTGGCCAAGGATAAGGGCTGCATCGTGGGTAAGTTCCCCAGGAACATCCCCAGGAATCATCAACAAAGACAGGAATCTTGTGGATCCTATTGAAGAAAGTCACTCACACCCCTGTCACTGAGAAGCCCCAGATGGATGGCTCTCACTGATGATTCGCATTTAGAGTAAAGACACTGTGGGTTTCTTCTACTTACTACAACTACAATATTTACTGAGAAGACAATGCAGATAAAGAAATAGGTCTATACGGCTGCGTTTAGACAGGCAGCCCAATTCTGATCTTGTTTCCACCAACTGGTCTTTTCATAAATCACATCAAATATTTTAACATCAGATCTTTTTCAGAGCTGACTGGATTGGTCAAAAGACCAATTAGTGAAAAAAATAGCAAAATTGCCTGTCTAAAYGCAGCCTACATGACTCAATCAAAGGAGAACCCTTTGAAGAACCATTTTGGGTTCCATGTAGGATCCTTTCCACAGAGGGTTCTAAATGGAACCGCAAAGGRTTTATGTATAACCAGAAAGGGTTCTCCATGGAACCAAAAAGGGTTCTCCTAAGGCGACAGCCAAAGATCCCTTTTGGAACCCTTTTCTCTAAGAGTGTACCTTTTAGGTTACATTAAGAACAGAATGGCGTGGGGCAGCTGTGAGGGGAAAGATGTAACAAGGCAGTTAAATGAATAATGAGTTACCGTACACAGTACACACACTTATATTTGTGTGCTTGTGTTAGTGAATGTTTGGTACCCATTAAAGATYAAGCCTATATAACATTATTTAAAATACAATATTGAGGTATCACCAGTCATTGTGAAATTGGAATATAGATTAAGAGAAAGTTCAGGTAGAGGTGGTCATTTTCTAGTCACCGGGAAGAGGTAAACTTTTATAACAAGAAAAATGCATTTACACAGAGACCACTGATTATCATCAAGACAAAATCTCATGTACTTCTAATATCTAAATGACTTAATCAAACCAGGACTTAATGCTTTGAGGGCTTTATACAATAGCTTCAAGAAGAGTATTAATTTGGTCTCTTTGCATTCAGCTCAAGATTATCTTTGAAACCAAGTTAGTTGTTGGAGATAAAACAAAACCAAATCAAATTGTATTTATCACATGTGCTGAATTCAACAGTTGTAGACCTTACAGTGAAATGCTTACTTACAAGCCCTTATCCAACAATGCAGTTTTAAGCAACAGATAAGAATAACAAATAATTAAAGAGCAGCAGTAAATAACAATAGTGGGGCTATATACAGGGGGTACCAGTACAGAATCAATGTGTCAATGTGCGGGGGCACCGGTGTCGAGGTAATTGAGGTAATATGTACATTTAGGTAGAGTTATTAAAGTGACTATGCATAGATAATAACAGGGGGGGGGGCAGTGCAAATAGTCTGGGTAGCCATTGGATTAGCTCTTCCGGAATCTTATGGCTTGGAGGTAGAAGCTTTTTAGAAGCCTCTTGGACCTAGACTTGGCACTCTGGTACCGCTTGCCGTGTGGTAGCAGAGAGAAAAGTCTATGACTAGGGTGGCTGGAGTCTTTGAACATTTTTAGGGCCTTCCACTGACACCGCCTGCTATAGAGGTCCTGGATGGCAGGAAGCTTGGCCCCGGTATATGTACTGGGCCGTACGCACTACCCTCTGTAGTGTCTTGCGGTCGGAGGCCAAGCAGTTGTCATACCAGGCAGTGATGCAACCCTTCAGGATGCTCTCGATGGTGCAGCTGTAAAACCTTTTGAGGATCTGAGGACCCATGCAAAATCTTTTCAGTCTCCTGAGGGGGAACATGTTTTGCTGTGTCCTTTTCATGGCTGTCTTTGTGTGCTTGGACCATGTTAGTTTGTTGGTGATGTGGACGCCAAGGAACTTGAAGCGCTCAACCTGCTCCACTGCAGCCCCGTCGATGAGAATGGTGCTGTGCTCGGTCCTCCTTTTCCTGTAGTCCACAATCATCTCCTTTGTCTTGATCACGTTGAGAGAGAGGTTGTTGTCCTGGCACCACACGGTCAGGTCTCTGACCTCCTCCCTATAGGCTGTCTCATCGTTGTCAGTGATCAGGCTTACTACTGTTGTGTCATCAGCAAATTTAATGATGATGTTGGAGTCGTGCCTGGCCGTGCAGTCGTGAGTGAACAGGGAGTACAGGAGAGGGCTGAGCACGCAGACCTGAGGGGCCCCCGTGTTGAAGATCAGCGTGGCGGATGTGTTGTTACCTACCCTTACCACCTGGRGGCGGCCCTTCAGGAAGTCCAGTATCCAGTTGCAGAAGGAGGTGTTTAGTCCCAAGGTCCTTAGCTTAGTGATGAGCTTTGAGGGAACTATGGGGGTGAACGCTGAGCTGTAGTCAATTAATAGCATTCTCACATAGGTGTCCTTTTTGTCCAGGTGTGAAAGGGCAGTGTGGAGTGCAATAGAGATGGCATCATCTGTAGATCTGTTGGTGCGGTATGCAAATTGGAGTGGGTCTAGGGTTTCTGGGATAATGGTGTTGATGTGAGCCATGACCAGCCTTTCAAAGCATTTCATGGCTACAGACGTGAGTGCTACTGGTTCGGTAATCAGTACATACACGTATATTTGTGTGCTTGTGTTAGTGAATGTTTGGTAGCCATTAAAGATTAAGCCTATATAACATTATTTAAAATACAATATTGAGGTATCACCAGTCACTGTGAAATTGGAATATAGATTAAGAGAAAGTTCAGGTAGAGGTGGTCATTTTCTAGTCACCGGGAAGAGGTAAACTTTTATAACAAGAAAAATGCTGTGTGGAGTGCAATAGAGATGGCATCATCTGTAGATCTGTTGGTGCGGTATGCAAATTGGAGTGGTCTAGGGTTTCTGGGATAATGGTGTTGATGTGAGCCATGACCAGCCTTTCAAAGCATTTCATGGCTACAGACGTGAATGCTACGGGGTTGGTAATCAGTACATACACGTATATTTGTGTGCTTGTGTTAGTGAATGTTTGGTACCATTAAAGATTAAGCCTATATAACATTATTTAAAATACAATATTGAGGTATCACCAGTCACTGTGAAATTGAATATAGATTAAGAGAAAGTTCAGGTAGAGGTGGTCATTTTCTAGTCACCGAAGAGGTAAACTTTTATAACAAGAAAAATGCATTTACACAGAGACCAGATTATCATCAAGACAAAATCTCATGTACTTCTAAATCTAAATGACTAATCAAACCAGGACTTAATGCTTTGAGGGCTTTATACAATAGCTTCAAGAAGAGTATTAATTTGGTCTCTTGCATTCAGCTCAAGATTATCTTTGAAACCAAGTTAGTTGTTGGAGATAAACAGGAAGACTTGAATTCCCTC
>NC_036860.1:77451020-77479420 GCF_002910315.2 Salvelinus sp. IW2-2015
ATTTCACAGAGACCATTGATTATCATCAAGACAAAATCTCATGTACTCTAATATCTAAATGACTTAATCAAACCAGGACTTAATGCTTTGAGGGCTTTATACAATAGCTTCAAGAAGAGTATTAATTTGGTCTCTTTGCATTCAGCTCAAGATTATCTTTAGAACCAAGTTAGTTGGAGATAAACAGGAAGACTTGAATTCCTTGGTCCCTTCAGTACAGTTATGTTGGTACATCAGAGCCCTGGTCCCTTCACTACAGTACTGTTGGTAATTAGAGCCTGGTCCTTCACTACAGTACTGTTGGTACATCAGAGCCCTGGTCCCTTCACTACAGTACTGTTGGTACTCAGAGCCCTGTGCCCTTCACTACAGTACTGTTGGTAATAGAGCCCTGGTCCCTTCACTACAGTACTGTTGGTACATCAGAGCCCTGGTCCCTTCACTACAGTACTGTTTGGTAATTAGAGCCCTGGTCCCTTCACTACAGTACTGTTGGTACATCAGAGCCCTGGTCCTTCACACAGTACTGTTGGTACATTAGAGCCCTGGTCCCTCACTACAGTACTGTTGGTACATTAGAGCCCTGGTCCCTTCACTACAGTACTGTTGGTACATTAGAGCCCTGGTCCCTCCACTACAGTACTGTTGGTACATTAGAGCCCTGGTCCCTTCACTACAGTACTGTTGGTACATTAGAGCCCTGGTCCCTCCACTACAGTGCTGTTGGTACATCACAGCCTGGTCCTTCACTACAGTACTGTTGTACATAGAGCCCTGGTCCCTTCACTACAGTACTGTTGGTACATTAGAGCCCTGGTCCCTTCACTACAGTACTGTTGGTACATCAGAGCCCTGGTCCTTCACTACAGTACTGTTGGTACATAGAGCCCTGGTCCCTTCACTACAGTACTGTTGGTTCATAGAGCCCTGGTCCCTTCACTACAGTACTGTTGGTACATCAGAGCCCTGGTCCCTTCACTACAGTACTGTTGGTACATTAGGCCCTGGTCCCTTCACTACAGTACTGTTGGTACATCAGAGCCCTGGTCCTTCACTACAGTACTGTTGGTACATCAGAGCCCTGGTCCCTTCACTACAGTACTGTTGGTACATCACAGCCCTGGTCCTTCACTACAGTACTGTTGGTACATTAGAGCCCTGGTCCCTTCACTACAGTACTGTTGGTACATCAGAGCCCTGGTCCCTTCACTACAGTACTGTTGGTACATAGAGCCCTGGTCCCTTCACTACAGTACTGTTGGTACATCAGAGCCCTTGTCCCTTCACTACAGTACTGTTGGTACATCAGAGCCCTGGTCCCTTCACTACAGTACTGTTGTACATTAGAGCCCTGGTCCCTCCACTACAGTACTGTTGGTACATCACAGCCCTGGTCCCTTCACTACAGTACTGTTGGTACATTTAGAGCCCTGGTCCCTTCACTACAGTACTGTTGGTACATTAGAGCCCTGGTCCCTCCACTACAGTACTGTTGGTAAATCAGAGCCCTTGTCCCTTCACTACAGTACTGTTGGTACATCAGAGCCCTGGTCCCTTCACTACAGTACTGTTGGTACATCAGAGCCCTGGTCCCTCCACTACAGTACTGTTGGTACATTAGAGCCCTGGTCCCTCCACTACAGTACTGTTGGTACATCAGAGCCCTTGTCCCTTCACTACAGTACTGTTGGTACATCAGAGCCCTGGTCCCTCACTACAGTACTGTTGGTACATCAGAGCCCTGGTCCCTTCACTACAGTACTGTTGGTACATCAGAGCCCTGGTCCCTTCACTACAGTACTGTTGGTACATCAGAGCCCTGGTCCCTTCACTACAGTACTGTGGTACATTGGAGCCCTGGTCCCTTCACTACAGTACTGTTGTACATCAGAGCCCTGGTCCCTTCACTACAGTACTGTTGGTACATCACAGCCCCGGTCCCTTCACTACAGTACTGTTGGTACATCAGAGCCCTGGTCCCTTCACTACAGTACTGTTGGTACATCAGAGCCCTGGTCCCTTCACTACAGTACTGTTGGTACATCAGAGCCTGGTCCCTTCACTACAGTTATGTTGGTACATTGAGCCCTGGCCCTTCACTACAGTACTGTTGGTACATCAGAGCCTGGTCCCTTCACTACAGTACTGTTGGTACATCAGAGCCCTGGTCCCTTCACTACAGTACTGTTGGTACATCAGAGCCCTGGTCCCTTCACTACAGTACTGTTGGTACATCAGAGCCCTGGTCCCTTCACTACAGTACTGTTGGTATATTAGAGCCCTGGTCCCTTCACTACAGTACTTTTGGTACATCAGAGCCCTGGTCCCTTCACTACAGTACTGTTTGGTACATTAGAGCCCTGGTCCCTCCACTACAGTACTGTTGGTACATCACAGCCCTGGTCCCTTCACTACAGTACTGTTGTACATTAGAGCCCTGGTCCCTTCACTACAGTACTGTTGGTACATTAGAGCCCTGGTCCTTCACTACAGTACTGTTGGTTACATCAGAGCCCTGGTCCCTTCACTACAGTACTGTTGGTACATCAGAGCCCTGGTCCCTTCACTACAGTACTGTTGGTTCATAGAGCCCTGGGTCCCTTCACTACAGTACTGTTGGTACATCAGAGCCCTGGTCCCTTCACTACAGTACTGTTGGTACATTAGAGCCCTGGTCCCTTCACTACAGACAGAGCCCTGGTCCCTTCACTACAGTAATGTTGGTACATCAGAGCCCTGGTCCCTTCACTACAGTAATGTTGGTACATCAGAGCCCTGGTCCCTTCACTACAGTACTGTTGGTACATCAGAGCCCTGGTCCCTTCACTACAGTTATGTTGGTACATTGGAGCTTTCCCCTTGTTCTCCTTCCTGACAGCATGCACCAGACAGAAATCAGCACGACTATGACCCTCTTTCTCTACATCTGTGCTGTGGCTTTCATATTGTGTTACTGTTACAGGAGAAAGGAGAAATATAGCAATCACACACACACACACACACACACACACACACACACACACACAGACACACACGCACAAAGACACACACGCACACACACATACACACTGGTGTTGCGCATAGAACAAATGGTTCCCGGAAAGAGTCAACCAGCTTGCATGTTTTTTTATTGCTTTTTAATTTTTTAGGGAGTAGATCAGCTTTAATATTGCAGATAGATTGTAGCTTCCATCAATGTCTGCGTCACTTCCAATCCCCCATATATTTTTGGGAAATATATATACAGTTGAAGTCGGAAGTTTACATACAATTTAGCCAAAYACATTTAAACTCAGTTTTTCACAATTCCTGACATTTAATCCTAGTAAAAGGAAAAAAATAAAATAGTAAAAATAAATAAAAACCCTTGAATGAGTAGGTGTGTCCAAACCTTTGACTGGTACTGTATGTATCTGTATGTTTGTGTCCATATGTACAGTTGAATTCGGAAGTTTACATACACTTAGGTTTGAGTCATTAAAACTCGTTTTTCAACCACTCCATAAGTTTCTTGTTCACAAACTATAGTTTTGGCAACTCGGTTAGGACATCTACTTTGTGCATGACAAGTCATTTTTCCAACAATTGTWTACAGACAGATTATTTCACTTATAATTCACTGTATCACAATTCCAGTGGGTCAGAAGTTTACATACACTAAGTTGACTGTGCCTTTAAACAGCTTGGAAAATTCCAGAAAATTATGTTATGGCTTTAGAAGCTTCTGATAGGCTAATTGACATCATTTCAGTCAATTGAAGGTGTACCTGTGGATGTATTTCAAGGCCTATCTTCAAACTAAGTGACTCTTTGCTTGATATCATGAGAAAATCAAAAGAAATCAGCCAAGACCTCTGTCTCCTAGAGAATAACGTACCTTGGTGCAAAAAGTGCAAATCAATCACAGAACAACAGCAAAGGACCTTGTGAGGATGCTGGAGGAAACAGGTACAAAGTATCTATATCCACAGTAACATAACATAACCTGAAAGGCCGCTCAGCAAGGAAGAAGCCACTGCTCCAAAACCACCAGAAAAAAAGCCAGACTAAGGTTTGCTACTGCACATGGGGACAAAGATTGTACTTTTTAGAGAAATGTCCTCTGGTCTGATGAAACAAAAATAGAACTGTTTGGCCATAATGATCATCGTTATGTTTGGAGGAAAAAAGGGAATGCTTGCAAGCCAAAGAATACCATCCCAACCGTGAAGCACTGGGGTGATAGCATCATGTTGTGGGGGTGCTTTGCTGCAGGAGGGACTGGTGCACTTCACAAAATAGATGGCGTCATGAGGATGGAAAATTATGTGGATTATATTTGAAGCAACATCTCAAGACACTCAAGTCAGGAAGTTAAAGCTTGGGTGCAAATGGCTTTCCAATGGACAATGACCCCAAGCATACTTTCCAAAGTTTGTTGCAAAATGGCTTAAGGACAACAAAGTCAAGTATGGAGTGCCTCACAAAGAGCCTGACCTCATCATAGAAAATTGTGGCAGAACGAAAAAGATGCGATAAGGAGGCTACAAACCTGCCTCAGTTACACCAGCCTGTTAGGAGGATGGGCCAAAATTCACTCCAACTTATTGTGGAAGCTTGTGGAAGCCCTACCCAAAACGTTTGACCCAAGTTAACAATTTAAGGCAATGCTACCAAATACTAATTGAGCGTATGTAAACTTCTGACCCACTGGGAATGTGATGAAGGAAATAAAAAAAGCTGAAATAAATCATTCTCTCTACTATTATTCTGACATTTCACATTCTTAAAATAAAGTGGTGATCCTAACCTGACCTAAACAGGGAAATTTTTACTAGGATTAAATGTCAGGAATTGTGAAAAACTGAGTTTAAGATGTATTTGGCTAAGGTGTATGTAAACTTCGACTTCAACTGTACATACAGACACAAAATACATTCATAACACGTACATACACAATATACATACATATACACATACATACATATGAATACATACATACATATATATATATATTATTTATTATATATTTATATATAATATATAATATTTTATATATATATAATATATATATTTATTTTTTTTTAAACAGCTTGCACATTTCTAAAAAGCAGAATTGCAATGTTTCATGGTTACAGTTGAGTGGTGACAGCTCGATGCAGAGAATGTTATGTTCAGAGGCATAGAGAAGGAGAGGGGGGAAGATGGAGAGTAGTGAACATGAATGACCCCCATATGGATGACCAGGTCATGATGATCCATTTGGAGGTCAACAGCATACTATTTCAGGAATGTTTTTTCATTCTAAATGATTACTGCAATTCATAGCTGTTTGTGAAAGAGATCTGCAAATGTCCCTTTGAGCTGTGAAGGAATACACATTTTGTCCATGTTATGACGTTTGGGAAAGTTTTACTCGTGTAAAAATAGAAGAGACATTTTTAAGTTGCATCCCATTAAGTGAACGCTACAGTAGATCTCCACAGAGAAAACCAGCCATGCTCAGCTGTCTCTTGCAATCACAAGCTAATGCCGTGCAACACCACAGCTAATAGCCTTCAGCTTGCGGCCAGCCTAGCCATTAGCTGATTGCCGCACGCCCACTTTCTCTTTAATATAAATCCTTGGGAGAGAAAAAATTATGGGTGAAACACAATATTTATTTTCTGGGCTATTCAGAAGCACACAGACTCAGTAGGGTCCCAACTACAGAACTCTTTAATGAATCTTAACCAACCGCCAAAGACACTTATAATTCTGCTGACTGCCCCAATCACATATTTTTGCAGAAGAGGCACTTGGAGAGGTAAATATACTGCATTTTAATTTACTGTTTGGGAACAGCCATAATCCATCAACCTTTGTATCTGCGGCAAATATAATTGATCCCCCATACTTATCTTGTCTGTATGACTTAATATATGATCCTCTTTCCTTGGTCGACTCTATTGTTTTAAATTCATCAGTGGCCTTGTCACATCTCTCATGCTCTGCATGGCCAAGGCTGTGCTGTTCTTCAAGTAACCCCATTTAGCAAAACCTACGCCAATTAATAACAAGCCGACTGCAGTCATACTCAAAATACAAGTCTGTGATTTATCATCTGTAAACAGACACAGTCACAAATCTGGCAATATGAAAACATCCATTGTACAATGAGGTTCCCGGTTTTTGAATTTGTTTTTAGAGATACACAGTTCTCTGAATTCCAAGTTCACATTTGTGCGGAATTAAAGTCTCTACATTTGGGTCATTGTCAAGATGGACTGTCTGTTTCCCTTGTTCTGATTTAGCATTAGAAACCATGACAAAAATTCTGCCAGGGCCCCTTCATGCATGCCATTATTACAACAGCGACAACTCCCTTCCTTCTGTCCCCAGTTTTTCCCTATCGTGGATACTGTAGGTTCTCCAGCTGTCACGCCCTGATCTGTTTCACCAGTCTTTGTGCTCGTCTCTGCCCCCCTCCAGGTGTCGCCCATCTTCCCCATTATCCCCTGTGTATTTATACCTGTGTTCTCTGTTTGTCTGTTGCCAATTCGTTTTGTTTTGTAGAACCTACCAGCGTTTTGTTTCCCTGCTCCTGCCTGTTCCTTGCTCCTGTTTTCTAGTTCCCGGTTCTGACTGTTCTGCCTGCCCTGACCCTGAGCCTGCCTGTCGTCCTGTACCTTTGCCCCACTATTCTGTATTACTGACCTCTGCTGACCTGACCCTGAGCCCGCCTGCTGCTCTGGTGCCTTACACCCTCTCTGGATTATTGACCCCTGCCTGCCTTGACCTGTCGTTTGCCTGCCCCTGTTTAAAGAATAAGCTTTTGTTTCTTCAACACTGTCTGCACCTGGGTCATACCTCAAAACGTGATACCAGCACCTTGCTCTCCAGTGCCCCCGGAATTGACTGGGAATAGTGGAACAGACCCTGTGCAGTAGGAGCCCACAGACAGACAGCCTAGCTCCTATTAGATCCAGGGGAGATGCCTGCTGTCACTTCGGCTCTCTGGCTACAGCCGATTTACAGGCCTAATCTCCTCTCGTGCTGCTCTGTCACCTGCCCCAATATGTTCCTCATTAAGAAATCGCCCAAGCTGATAAATGGCCATACTCTCTCTCACCATAACTGAACGGCCACCAGCAGCCTGTAGGCTCAACAGGACAGGTGCTCATTCTACCGTGACAAATTACATTCATTGGCCATTGGGACGGCTACCAGGAGCCTTTAGATGCGGAGGAAAATCATAGCTCCACAATATATAATTATTCTCTATTGCTTCTAACCTGTGTTTATTCTTGCCGTCCACTCTCTCACAATATTATCTGCTTCCTTCAACACACTCCCAGCTAGACCGAGAACTAACTGGAGAGATCTCCAAGTCTGGGCCCTTGAATCGATTACTAAATCCAATGCAGTCCGCTCTTTGTGTCTTTGGTGTGAAAGAAAGCTGTCTACAATCAGAGAGGCCTGATCTTATCTCCCCCCAGAACAATTCAGGGCCCATCAACCTGGAGCCCCAGGGCTCTGGGTAGGTTGTGCTGGCCAGTGTGTTTACACTGTAATGGCTTATCCGATTGGTGCATCCAAGATTCCTTCTTCTTCTATACACTTGTTTACAGGTTTACAGGTGTTGGACCCCCTGGACAATGTAGCCTCTATTCATTTCGATATGACAAGCAGCAATGCAAAGTAGCCCTGATTGGTAATCAAAATCCAACCACAAAGATCATCAGCATAACCAATACCATATAGTGCTTCCAGTATGCCCAAAACCAACTTCATATTTTTCCGCATAGTAACTGTTCAGGAAGTGAAACCTTAATATCAACAAAGGGAAAGATTCTCTTGGAATAAGGAAAACAGTGGGGTGAGAGAATGAGAGGGAGAGTGCAGGGGGAGACATATGGCAGGAAGAGGGAGAAGTGGGGCCAGGGATTCCTGGGGAGGCGGAAGGCAACCTGTTCTATAGCGGCTACATTTGGTGTGAAGTGTTTCATTTTGGACTTTCAGCCCCTTGTCTGCTGGACGGGGTTGATGTATGGTAGCTGTTCGTCCACTGTTAGGCTGGCAGAAACCAGGACAGGCACATCCCAGTTCATCCTCTGTTTTAACCTCTTTCCTCACCGGCTTAGCCAAGTTACAGTGCTGCTGTTCTGGCCCATGCTGGGTTCTGGTTTCAAATCCTGCATCATGAAAAAAACAACAGGCAAGATTCCTATGTTACAGCTAGTTCCACTTTACTTGTATTAATCCTATTTAAGTACTACAATTTCCATTCATCCTCACTTAAGTATGAGAGTTTTAATAGTCACAGTTACGTACTAAAAAATGCCCCCAGGCAGCAGTTAACCTCGTAGAACAATGTTAGCGAAAATGCAGAAGGGTAGACAAACAAACAGAGTCTGTTAACACACCTGTTCATAAAGGTTAATGTGGGTGGGGAGGCTGTTAAAACATGATTATCATTCAGCCCTGTTCACTTAGCTTGGGGATACTAGGTCAGGCCAGATGGTTCAGTGTCAGTGGACAAAGACAGCAGCTTATCAATAGGTGTGTCTCTTCATGATTACCAAGAGTATACTCACACCACACCAACACACAGACACACACACACACCACACACACAGACACCACTCCCTGCCTCCTGCTTTCCTCTCCTGCTCGACAGCCTCGTCCTGATCTGTGATTTGACGGCGTCTGATCCACAAGGCAACCGGCCTCCTTAATCTCTGCAACAAGAAGCACTGCTTGTGATGGTGTGGAGGACAAGTGCAAAAGGCCCACTGTCTTTATCAACTGCATACATTCTCAGCTTTACCCCAGGAGAACTTTGAAGGGCAACTTCCCATGAGACTGACACATAAATGGTTGGAACAGAGCTAAGGGAGCATTCGATACATTTACCAATGTGAGATTCACTGTATATATCTATAAGGAATGTAAACACTGTATGCACATACTCTACATCAACCAACTTGTAGACCAGATGAAATAGTGGCTAAAAATAATTGCAATACATTTACATTGAAGGACACGGTATACATAATGAATGATTTATAAAGGTAATCACTAGTCACTTTAAATAATGCCCACTTTAAGATGTTTACATATCTCTACATTACTCATGTCATATGTGTATATATACTGTATTTCATACCGTCTATTGCATCTTGCCTATGCCGCACGGCCATCGCTCATCCATATATGATATGTACATATTCTTATTCCATCCCTTTACATTTGTGTGTATAAGGTAGTGTTGTGAATGTTTAGATTACTTGTTAGATATTACTGGACTGTCGCAACTAGAAGCACAAGCATTTCGCTACACTCAAATTAACATCTGCTAACCATGTGTTATGTGACAAATAAAATGTGATTTGATTTATACAACCACTCAATCTACAAAGTATGACAGTAATGCTGTCTTGCTTGTTCAGTAATGCTTCATAGTTACGGTTAATGATTCATGCTTCCTGTATAGGTTAGCCTGCAAAGAATAGCCATTGTATTAGCCCTGCTTATTCAGCCCATGCTTTTCATGCTCCTAATTAAAGTGCATATCTCTATAAGTCCACTGCATTGTCTTCTATTGTCTTCCATACTTTACATTCATGTGTTTCTTCCTTTCTGATTCAATACTAGTTTGATTGACAGTTTCTTGAAGGCAGCAGGAACTTGGGATTTACCTCTATTCCAGTTTTACATTCATGTGTAGAGCTAGACTGTTATCTCGCCAGTTGTGATGCTTGAGCAAAGTCTATCCAGCTTGGAGCAGACACAAAGATAAATGTTTAAGTATAAAGAAATAAAGGGGAATCCTCCAGCGCCAAACACTATATTAACAATGGGATTTTAATTTGAGTCTACTTCATGACACCACACATCCAGAGGACACCGGTAGACTGAGATCCTTTCATGAGGAGCAACATTTCTTAATCAATTACCATTTAGCTCATCTCTCTCTCTCTCTCTCTCTCTCTCTCTCTCTCTCTCTCTCTCTCCTCTCTCTCTCTCTCTCTCTCTCTCTCTCTCTCTCTCTCTCTCTCATAAATCCCAAGTTTCTGATGCTTTCAAGAAACTGTCAATCAGACCAGTATTGAATCAGAAAGGAAGAAGAACCATGAATGTAAAAGTAATGGAAGACAATGCAGTGGAACTTGTAGAGATATGCACTTTAATTGGGAGCATGAAAAGCAGCACATTTCTGCGTTGCGGACACTTTATGTTTGAGGCTTTACTAAGCAGGATAAACTTCTCTCTTTGAGGAGAGCACCGTACTTCACTCATGTTTGAGGCTTTACTAAGCAGGATAAACTTCTCTCTTTGAGGAGAGCACCGTACTTCACTCATGTTTGCGCAGATCAAGTATGCATATATCTGCGCAGTCTTGCAAGAAACATTTTCTTGCTGGCGCTCGCTTTGCCTTCTTTGTTGTTTTCCTTACACATAATAACTTTGGACATGTGTGTGTTCCTGTCAAAGTAAGTTCCTTATTTTCTGTATATTGTGTTGTCGTTTCAACTGTAGGCGCATACAGTATGTATATATGTATGTATGTATGGAGCATAATGTATTTACAGTTTTATTCACATGTTTTCAATTACTGGTGACAAATAATGCATTCCGATTATTGCAAATGTTGTAATGGACACCTATGATGTGTGGAAAATACTTTTTTGAAGGTTGTACTGATTATAATGAGCTAAGCTATTTGCCAGCTATGTGTGGCACCATGTTTGTTGATATTATACAATGCATTCTGGGTGTCACGTATCTGTCACACCAAAGATGTTATAATGAGGTGAAGGAATGGTTCACTCATCTTTCAGGTAAACTTTCGGAAGTGAATGAAGGGAAGTGGATGATCATAGACGACACACCCCCTTCAACATGCATACTATAAACATACCAAACTCATCTTGTCTCCTCTTATTATGTTTGGTTGATGCGAGAAGAAAAAAAACATGGCGGCACGCAGAAACTACCCATCCTCAGATTACTTTCGATTTCTATAAAGTGTTTTACTCAGTTATTTCAATCAATGGTGAGCTCACCCGTGATGTGATTAATTATAAATAGTAATTGCTATGAGCTAATTCATATTGTAGTTTCTGTCAGCTGAGAGTTATAAAAATATGACCGCTTGTGTTATGTCAATCTTTCCTCAGAAAGCTCTAGGACAAATGTAGCCTGCATTCTTCCGGTTTGGATGATGGTGTTATGCTGTAGATACTTCTGTGAATGTCTGAACATTGCATCCAAAAATAAACTGCTCACATTCTGGACATACCTTTGGAAGGACTGTGTTTGTGCAAAATGTTTCTGAAAGAACAGTGTGGCCAGCTCAAATGCTGATTGTTGCATCATACCGAAACTGGACGTTCTAAATATGCGTTCAACACCTGTGTGTTGGTATGTGTGAAAAGGTTAACAATGGGGTTTTCCTTTGAGTACTTCATGACACCACACATCCAGAGGACACAGGAAGACAGATCCTTTCATGACTCTGATATAGCTCCTTCTGCTATTGCTCATTCTGGTTTGTCAAAAATTATATGTATTGTTTTTTTTACTTTTTGGATTATGTGTGTTTTGTTATTGTATTGCAAGATATTGATGCATTGTTGTAAGGGGTGCGTGACTGGCTGCTGGGAAGTCAGGCGCAGGAGAGCAGAACTGGGTAATAACCGGAGCAGTTTAATATGCAAAACCAACGGCACCCAGAACAACAAAATATGGGTACAAAATAACCCGTCGCGAACCAGTCAGAGTGCACAAGCACTTTACAACAAACWATTTCACACACAGACATGGGGAGAACAGAGGGTTAAATACACGACAAGTAATGAGGGAATGTAAACCAGGTGTGTGGGGAAACAAGACAAAACAAATGCAAAATGAAAGGTGGATCGGCGATGGCTAGAAGACCGGTGACGTCGACCGCCGAACGCTGCCCGAASAAGGAGAGGAACCGACCTCGGCGGAAGTCGTGACAATTGTTGGAGTTAGAAAAATAAGCATTCCGTTGCACCTGAGATAACATCTGCAAAAGTGTGTACGCGACCAATAAACTTTTATTTGATTTGAATCAGTGTAAATGTATTGCAATTATTTCAAATAATTATTTCATCATTGCCTACAGTTGCTTGGTATTCAGTAGGCCTACACTCTAGAGTAAGTGCATACACTGTTGCAATCCTTTATATATATATACTGAGTGTACAAAACATAAATGGTGAGTTACACCCCCTTTTCCCCTCAGAACAGCCTCAAATCGTCAGGGAATGGATTCTACAAGGTGTCGAAAGCATTCCACGGGGATGCTGGCCCATGTTGACTCAAATGCTTCCCACACCTCTGTCAAATTGTCTGGATGTCTTTTGGGTGGTGGACCATTCTTGATACAAACGGGAAACAGTTTAGCGTGAAAACCCAGTGTTGTAGTTCTTGACACAAACCGGTGTGCCTGGCACCTACTGCCATACCCCATTCAAAGGCACTTAAACCTTTTGTCTTGCCCATTCACCCTCTGAATGGTACACATACACAATCCATGTCTCAATTGTCTCAAGGCTTAAACATCATTCTTTATTAACCTGTCTCCTCCCTTTCATCTATACTGATTGAAGTGGATTTAACAAGTGACATCAATAACGGATTTTAGCTTTCACCTGGCTTCAACTGGTCAGTCTATGTCATGGAAAGAGCAGCTGTTCCTAATGTTTTATATTGGTGGTTTGGGATGAGTTGGACCTCAGAGTGAAGGAAAAGCAGCCAAGAAGTGCTAAGCATATGTGGGAATTCCTTCAAGACTGTTGGAAAAGGATTCCGGGTGACTACATCATGAAGCTGGTAGAGAGAATGCCAAGAGTGTGCAAAGCTGTTATCAATGCAAAGGGTGGCTACTTTGAAGAATCTCAAATATAAAATATATAGTTTGATTGGTTTAAGACTTTTTAGGTTACTACATGATTCCATATGTGATATTTCATAGTTTTTAAGTCTTCACTTATTCTACAATGTATAAAATAGTCAAATAAAGAAAAACCCTGGAATGAATAGGTGTGTCCAAAGTTTTGACTGGTACTTTATATATATGGTATATACAGTGCATTCGGATAGTATTCATCCACGACATTGGTCCCATTATGCCTGGCGAAAACCAAATACTGCATTCCACAGTAAGAATCTTATACCAACGGTCAAGCATGTGGTGGTAGTGTGATGCTTTTGGGATGCTTTGTTGCCTCAGGACCTGGGCGACTTGCCTTAATAGAAGGAATCATGAATTCTGCTCTGAATCAGAGAATTCTACAGGAGAATGTCAGGCCATCCATCTGTGAGTTGAAGCTGAAGCGCAGCTGGGTCATGCAGCAAGACAACGATCCAAAACACACAATAAAGTCTACATGAAAATGGTTTAAAAGCAGTCCAGACCTAACCCAATTGAGATGTTGTAGCAGTACTTGAAATGAGCAGTTCATGCTTGAAAAACCACAAATGTGACTCGTTTCAGGAAACTAGGCATACAGTATGTCACACATCTTGACACAATTTCACAGTACTTCACAGGAGCCGCATTTGAACGTAAACATTTGTTTTTTATCAACATTTGTTTTTGGGCTGAAATTCCTTCTGGAACATGTGAACCTTCATGTGCCTTAATAACAAACATATATTCCATCCATAAATACGAATACAATTGTTAAATCACAAGCCTAGTTGGTTTAGCCAGGGAAAAAGGCAGGAACTTTCCAACTAGCCATAATTGGCTGAGATAATGTATGGGCTGGACATGTCGGTAGATGAGTTTGGATTGGTCTGCCATATAGCATGCTTCTGTCTATAACTTGAACTGTTCAGTATGTGTTGATAGTCCTTTCTACCATGCCGTTTTTGAAAGGTTTTGTTACTTTTCTCAGCAACATTGATGCCCTGAATTTAGCAGGCGCTATCGACAGATCAGTAGGAAAAAGTGATGGGCTACTTTCTGCACACGCCACGGTCAGTGTGAACCGGAGTGACTTGACACAACGCTGGCCAAACAAGATGTAGCTACAAACAAAATGGAGTTAAATGGTTCCAGTTTGCCGTGAAGTGTTCATCCATGTATATGGGTAAGAGTCTAGCTACATTTTCCAGATATAAGTTTCTAATTCATACTACAGCTATGACAATTTTTGCATTGGTAGTTGTATGAGTTGGGGTTATGCCGGTTCATTGTTTAGCTAGCTAGCTAGCTACCTAGCTAGCTACATGTCTAAACAAAAGACTCCACTTCGGCCGGATTATTACTACATGACCCATCAAATTAGCATGTGTGTCTGGGGGTGATTACGGCCATCGATTGTATTTCATGAACATCTGTACACTCTGTTTTTGATATTGCTACTATGAAAGTATGCAAGTACTACCACTGTACCGTTTACACCTTCTGTATCCTGTGCATGTGACAAATAAACGTACATTTTATTTGATATAGTGTGTGTTTACCACATGGCCTCACATGTGAATCCTTAAAGAGATGGGTGGGGCTAAGGCTTAAGAGGGTGTGAGCGATGCTGAATGGGTGTAGACAAAGAAGAGCTCTTCAGTATGTGTACCAAACATTTAAGGGCCATTTTCTCAAAAGTGGGGTTACAAGTTTATCAACATTCAAAGCAGAATTACTTTCCCATTATTCCTCAACTGCAGTGTATGATATAAATGTTTTTTGCTCTACTTTTATCCAATGTAAAAAACACAATTTCAAATGTTGCTACATAAGACTGAATCGAAGCAGTCAGTCACAAATGTCGCTGAGTTAAAGCAGTTCTGTATGCTAGAGTGGGCCAAAATCCCCCCACAGCGATGTGAGAGACTGATCAACAACTACAGGAAGCATTTGGTTGGAGTCATTGCAGCTAAAGGCGGCAAAACCATTTATTGAGTGTAAGGGGGCAATTACTTTTTCACACAGGGGCATTGGGTGTTGCATAACTTTGTTCATGAAATAAATGAAATAAGTATGTAATTGTTGTGTTATTTGTTAACTCAGGTTCTGTTTATCAAATTTTAGGTTTTGGTTGAAGATCTGATAACATTCAGTATCATAAATATGCAAAAGTAGAGGAAATTAGAAAGGGGGCAAGTACTTTTTCACAGCACTGTATATACAGTATATATACTGTATATGTTAATGTATTTTATTGAGATAGGACAGTGAAGAAGAGACAGGAAAGGTAAGATAGATTGTAAGTCAGAAGGGCATAGGGCAGATTCAAATTCTGGTAGCCTAGGCTGTACATGTGTGCCAGGTTACGCGGCACTAGCCATTGGACCACACAGGCCACCAGTGTTGCATTTCTAAGTTAAAGGCCAAGGAAAGTAATCCTAAACTCTTTAAAAAGTCTAAGTATTTGATAAATGGGCTTTCTATCCTAAAGAAACCGCAGCCCACCTGACAAGCACTGACATCAAGCTATAAATGTGTTCCTGTTGGTCCATGAGTTAATCCTGGAGAGCACTCTGGATCATTAAGAAAACATTTACTGTATACTGTATTATGTAAATAAAGTTTATTAAGTATAGAGTTCACAAAAGTAAACCTTGCCAGTAGCCTATCCAAAAGGGCTTTTTTGAAGTTTGTAGTCGGCATGACAACATTCATTTTGTTTTATTGGAAAACAATTTGTTTGTTGCTCTGCTAATATTGGGTGTGTTTTAGCAAAAAGGATAACGATACCGACTATAGATGGAAATTGGCGAGTGAAGTCGGGGGCGGTATATCTGTGACAGCCAAAAGTCAGACATGGTAGTGGTTTTCCAAACAGCAAGGCTCAGATCAAAATGGCAGTGTCAACACAGCTGCTATTGTTTATAAAAGTTTGTCTTTATAAATGTCAAAATAAACTTTTCTATACTCCCATATCGTGCACTCACAAACTAATCGACCTGGCCCGAGTATCCTGGAAGGATATTGACCTCATTCCATCAGTAGAGGATGCCTGGTCATTCTTTAAAAGTGCCTTCCTCACCATCTTAAATAAGCATGCCCCTTTCAAAAAATGTAGAACTAGGAACAAATATAGCCCTTGGTTCTCTCCAGACCTGACTGCCCTTGACCAGCACAAAAACATCCTGTGGCGTTCTGCATTAGCATCGAATAGCCCCCGTGATATGCAACTTTTCGGGGAAGTTAGGAACAAATATACACAGGCAGTTAGGAAAGCTAAGGCTAGCTTTTTCAAGCAGAAATTTGCATCCTGTAGCACAAACTCAAAAAAAGTTCTGGGACACTGTAAAGTCCATGGAGAATAAAAGCACCATATCCCAGCTGCCCACTGCACTGAGGCTAGGAAACACTGTCACCTCAGATAAATCCACTATAATTCTACGGCTGGCCATGCTTTACACCTGGCTACCCCTACCCCGGTCAACAGCCCTGCACTCCCCACAGCAACTCGCCCAAGCCTCCACCATTTCTCCTTCACCCAAATCCAGATAGCTGATGTTCTTAAAGAACTGTAAAACCTGGACCCCTACAAATCAGCCGGGCAAGACAATCTGGACCCTCTCTTTTTWAAATTATCTGCCGAAATTGTTGCAACCCCTATTACTAGCCTGTTCAACCTCTCTTTCATATCATCTGAGATTCCCAAAGATTGGAAAGCTGCCGCGGTCATCCCCCTCTTCAAAGGGGGAGACACTCTAGACCCAAATTGCTACAGACCTATATCTATCCTACCCTGCCTTTCTAAGGTCTTCGAAAGCCAAGTCAACAAACAGATTACCGACCATTTCGAATCCCACCGTACCTTCTCCGCTAAGCAATCTGGTTTCAGAGCTGGTCATGGGTGCACCTCAGCCACGCTCAAGGTCCTAAACGATATCATAACCGCCATCGATAAGAGACATTACTGTGCAGCCGTATTCATCGACCTGGCCAAGGCTTTCGACTCTGTCAATCACCACATTCTTATTGGCAGACTCAACAGCCTTGGTTTCTCAAAGGATTGCCTCGCCTGGTTCACCAACTACTTCTCTGATAGAGTTCAGTGTGTCAAATCGGAGGGCCTGTTGTCCGGACCTCTGGCAGTCTCTATGGGGGTGCCACAGGGTTCAATTCTCGGGCCGACTCTCTTCTCTGTATACATCAATGATGTCGCTCTCGCTGCTGGTGATTCTCTGATCCACCTCTATGCAGACAACACCATTCTGTATACTTCTGGCCCTTCTTTGGACACTGTGTTAACTAACCTCCAGACGAACTTCAATGCCATACAACTCTCCTTCCGTGGCCTCCAACTGCTCTTAAATGCAAGTAAAACTGAATGCATGCTCTTCAACCAATCACTGCCCGCACCTGCCCGCCCGTCCAGCATCATTACTCTGGACGGTTCTGACTTAGAATATGTGGACAACTACAAATACCTAGGTGTCTGGCTAGACTGTAAACTCTCCTTCCAGACTCACATTAAGCATCTCCAATCCAAAATGAAATCTAGAATCGGCTTCCTATTTCGCAACAAAGCATCCTTCACTCCTGCTGCCAAACATACCCTCGTAAAACTGACCATCCTATCGATCCTCGACTTCGGCGATGTCATCTATAAAATAGCACTCTACTCAACAAATTGGATACAGTCTATCACAGTGCCATCCATTTTGTCACCAAAGCCCCATATACTACCCACCACTGCGACCTGTACACTCTCGTTGGCTGGCCATCGCTTCATACTCGTCGCCAAACCCACTGGCTCCAGGTCATCTACAAGTCTCTGCTAGGTAAAGCCCCGCCTTATCTCAGCTCACTGGTCACCATAGCAGCACCCACCCGTAGCACGCGCTCCAGCAGGTATATCTCACTGGTCCCCCCCAAAGCCAATTCGTCCTTTGGCCGCCTTTCCTTCCAGTTCTCTGCTGCCAATGTCTGGAACGAACTGCAAAAATCACTGAAGCTGGACTCTTATCTCCCTCACTAACTTTAAGCACCAGCTGTCAGAGCCGCTCACAGATCACATGGCCCATCTGTAAACAGCCCATCCAACTACCTCATCCCCATACTGTATTTATTTATTTATCTTGCGCCTTTGCACCGCAGTATCTCTACTTGCACATTCATCTTCTGCACATCTACCATTCCAGTGTCTAATTTCTATATTGTAATTACTTCGCCACCATGGCCTATTTATTGCCTCCCTTATCTTACMTCATTTACACTCCCTGTAAATAGATTTTTATTTTTCTACTGTATTATTGACTGTATGTTTGTTTATTCCATGTGTAACTCTTTGTTGTTGTATGTGTTGAACTGCTGTGCTTTATCTTGGMCAGGTCGCAGTTGTAAATGAGAACATGTTTTCAACTAGCCTACCTGGTTAAATAAAGGTGAAATCCTTTTTTTAACTGAACGCATAATGCCTGTGCAATTAATTGGTTAGAGAGAGGTCTCAAGTATCACTTTCATTTGTATCCCCTGTAGCTTTAGAATTGCGGAAAAGTTGGTTCCTGTTTCAGTCATGTCTTTGGTCACATTCGTGTGGGCCAACCAAAAACACCCTAATGATTGGTTGACAAATAGTGGCTCCCAAAATGCAGGTGATGGCTGCATGGTGCAATTGGTGAGAAGAAACTGCAATGAATTGATAACCTTTTATCATGTTTTTTGTAAAGTTAATTCAGTCGTAATGCCACTGACATTGTCAACGACTTTACAAAATGTATCTGCTTGAACACGCCCATTAGCGTGGGGGGTATGGGAGGGGTCAAACAGGTCAAACAGAGCTGCGTTCAGGAACACCAACTATCCTGTGTGGTTAACGCAATGTTGCTTAATCCGAAGAAGGAGATAAATGTGTTCCCTGGTTGACTTACTGCTTAAAGCAGGGTTAAACAGTTTTATTGAAAATGTGTATATTTCTGATAATTGCCTGAATATGTTATTTGTACTTTCATGCCTTATTTGAACTTGTTAATTGGTTAATATTGGTATTTTTAAATTGAGGCCTTTGTGAGTCAGGGTAAGGTTGGCGTGCTGCCAGTTACAGCCATGATTGAGGCCTGGCTATTTTGAGCCCAACTTATTATTGGACTTAGGCCTACTTTCAGTTATTCTCCATTCCAGTTTCGTTCCTGTCTCAATAATCTATGCAATGTTTGTTATTTTTGTTTTGTACATACAGTCAGGTCCATAAGTATGTGGACAGTGACACAATTTGCATAATTTTGGCTTTGTATGCAACCACAATGTATTTTGAATAAAACAATCAAGATGTGCTTTAATTGTAGACTTGCGTCTTTAATTTAAGGGTTTTGTCAAAATGATTGTATGAACCGTGTAGGAATTACAACCATTTTTATACATTGCCCCCCAAATTTAGAGGCTCAAAAGTAATTGGGCAAACTAACATAATCATACATTAAATTGTGAGTTTTAATACTTGGTTGTAAATTCTTTGCAGTCAATGACTGCCTGAAGTCTGGAACCCATAGACATCCCCAGATGCTGGGTTTCTTCCCTGGTGATGCTCTGCCAGACCTTTACTGCAGCTGTCTTCAGTTCCTGCTTGTTCTTGGGGCGTTTGCCTTCAGTTATGCCTTCAGCAAGTGAAATGCATGCTCAATTGAATTCAGGTCAGGTGATGGACTTGGCCATTCCAGAACATTCCACTTCTTTGCCTTAAAAAGTATTGGGTTTCTTTCGCAGTATGCTTCGAGTCATTGTCCATCTGCACTGTGAAGCGCCGTCAAATGAGTTTTGAAGCATTTGGCTGAATCTGAGCAGATAATATCGCCCTAAACACTTCAGAATTCATCTTGCTGCTTTTGTCAGCAGTCACATCATCAATAAATACAAGGGAACCAGTTCCATTTGCAGCCATACATGCCCACATCATAACACTACCTCCACCATACTTCACAGATGAGGTGGTATGCTTCGGATCATGAGCAGTTCCTTCCCTTCTCCATACTCTTCTCTTCTTCCATCATTCTGGTACAAGTTGATCTTTGTCTCATCTGTCCATAGAATTTTGTTCGAGAAATGTACAGGCTTTTTAAGATGTTTTTTTGCAAACTCTAATATGGTCTTCCTGTTTTTGAGGCTTGCCAATGGTTTACATCTTGTAGTAAACCCTCTGTACTTACTCTCTTGAAGTCTTCTCTTGAATGTTGACTTTGACACAGATACGCCTACCTCCTGGAGGTTGTTCTTGATTTGGACAACTGTTGCGAGGTGGTTTTTCTTCACCAGGGAMATAATTATTCTGTCATCCACCACAGTTGTTTTCCGTGGTCTTCCGGGGATTTTGGTGTTCCTGAGCTCACCAGTGTGTTCTTTCTTTTTTAGAATGTACCAAATAGTTGATTTGGCCACACCTAATGTTTTTGCTTTCTCTCTGATGGGTTTGTTTAGATTTTTCAGCCTGACACGGAACCCAAAATGGCTGCGCGCGTTCGCCATTGTGTGCCATCGTGCATAAATGTATTTTGTCCCCCCACACCAAACGCGATCACGACACGCTGGTTAAAATATCAAAACAAACTCTGAACCAATTATATTAATTTGGGGACAGGTCGAAAGCATGAAACATTTATGGCAATTTAGCTAGCTAGCATGCACTTGCTAGCTAATTTGTCCTGGGATATAAACATTGAGTTGTTATTTTAACTGAAATGTAGAAGGTCCTCTACTCCGGCAATTAATCCACACAGAAAACGGTCAACCGAATCGTTTCTAGTCATCTCTCCTCCTTCCAGGCTTTTTCTTCTCTTGACTTTATATTGCAATTGGCAACTTTCATAAATTAGGTGCATTACGGCCACTGACTTCGTTCATCTTTCAGTCACCCATGTGGGTATAACCAATGAGGAGATGGCATGTGGGTACCTGCTTCTATAAACCAATGAGGAGATGGGAGAGGCAGGACTTGCAGCGCAATCTGCGTCAGAAATAGAACTGACTTCTATTTTAGCCCTTGGCAACGCAACACTCGTTGGCACGCGCGAGCCCTGTGGGTGCAATAATTGAATAACATAGATTTCTAAATTTATTTTGCTACGTTTGCGCACGCGACGYGAGYGGTRTAGTCAGCCTGTAAGGATGGCTTGCTTCACTGGTAGTGACAGCTCTTTGGACTTCATATTGAGGGTTAACAGAAACAGATACCAAATGCAACACTTGAAATCAACTCTAGACCTTTTACCTGCTTACTTGTCAATAAACTAATGAGGGAATAACACACACCTGGCCATGGAACAGCTGAGCAGCCAATTGTCCAATTACTTTTGGTCCCTTAAAAAGGGGGGATCACGTATAAAAGTGCTGTAATTCCTACAACGTTCACCCGATTTGGATGTAAATACCCTCAAATTAAAGCTGAAAGTCTGCAATTCCAGCTCATATTCATTATTTAATTTGAACTACAATATGCTGTGGTAGACAGCTAAAATAATAATAACTTGGTCAATGTCCAAATATTTATGGACATGACTGTATGTTCCACAGGAGGCTGCTGAGGGGAGAACGGCTCATGGAAACCATGTGTTTGATGTAGTTGATACCATTCCACTGATTCCAGCTCCAATAATTACCACAAGCCCATCCTCTCCAATTAAGGTGTTACCAACCTCCTKTGGTATGTACATATAGTGTACAGTCAGCTTCACCCTCATCCTGGGCATTGCACTGGCAGCATCTTGTCTGCCTACTCAGTACTCCACCACAACAGTCTCCCTAAGGCATGTTTTAATTAATTATGTTTTTTACCTACCCCTTATGATATATGAAAAAAATCTGGTATAAAAAAAGCAGGCGTGATAAATTTGTGTGATTTTGGTCTGTGTATGAAAGGGATATAACAGGACAGTGTTGACCTCCTGTTACATAGTAGTGATACCTTGCCAGTTGGAAATRTACACTATTCCCTTTTAAAGTTCATGACAGTCTCACAGATGTGAAAGCGGCTCTACAGTATATCATGATCTCGAACGTCAAATGAATTGCAGCAGATACAGATGGGCCCCACAGAGCTGCATCCAGTGATCCTGGGATAGGAGGCACGCAGACTGCACGGCCCTGGAGACACTAGACCACCGTGCTGCTGCATGGCCCAGTAGTTCCTCTCCTCCCTCCCTGGGTTTCACACTGAAGCTCTGCCCTGAGTGGCCTTCTCTCCTCATTAAGAAAGAGCTTGGTTTCTTTCCACGGTCTGGTATAATTTCACAATCTTAGATACTCAYAAGTCGTYTACCTAAGGATACTTTCTCCAGATAGGCTGTTATCTAGGCACTGAGAAGATTAAGTGAATTAGTTATGTATCGTAATTGCGATGGTTGCTTAGGATAAAATATATATATATAAACAAACTTGCAGTAAGATTGACGGCATGGAGAGATTTAGTGGTAAGCAAGTCAGCAGTGGACCATTTGGGGTGTAACAGAAGTATATATCTAAATAGTGACAGCAGGTCCAAGTATTTTCACTGCAGAATACTATAACTGGCAAGACGTGAATGTATACTGTCATTTATCTCCGAAAGGAGGTGAAATTATGTCAGAGACAATTAAGCTAAATGTATTGGTATGAGTTCCACAGAAGTGGAAGTAGTTGCCAAGAATATAGAAATTCAGTTTTGKTGCCAGTAATTTGTTATCATTTGTCTTATACGCACATCCATTTAACAAAACCATTAAGAGATTTGAACAACTGGAACTTGTGGAAAGTGATAAATCGCCTGAACCATCCACAGGTAATGGCATCTCAGGGTTGAATAGAGAGGAGTTGACAGGCCTGAACATAACTGAAAAAAGCAAATATTGTGGCATAACTCCTCATTTGCATATTTGATGTGAGAAGGCTTTTTATGATAAAAAAAGAATTATACCTGACATTGGTTGGGCAATTAATTGTCCACGAGCTGAAAAGAATGTTTGAAAAGAAAGACAAAGAGATGACACGAGTTGTTCCAGAAGCCCCCAGTTAGACAGAACCCTGCTGGTCTCTACAAAAGGAGACAACTGCAAAAACAGGCTGGCAAGCATGTGACACGTTCTCCAGACAGGCTTTGTGACAATGCCAAAACACTGAGGACTCGCTTTGCTGCTGACCTTTGACATTTCTGAGTCCTTCTAGAAAGTACAACTTCCGAGAAAGTTTTTTCATATTTAAAACATKAAGGTTTTGTTTAGGAGAGACTCCTGCACACCATGTCCTCTTTGTCATTCAGGAAAATATTAAGAGAGAGAAAATAATTCCATCAATAATTCCATTTTCTTCTGAGCGAGGCTGCGTATTGCTCATTAAATATTAACTGACTGTCCTGAGCTCCCTTGCATTTGAATGATTATTATTTATATATTTATTTCTGGGAGATGCACTKTGGGTGGTTAGTACAAACAGTCTACCGTGTGCAAATAAGTACATTTACAATAAATGCAAATCAAAAAGCGGAACTCATTTCCATAGTTTTGGAATTCATCATTACCTGAACAATTGACCTGCAAGCAGAGATTGTGAAAAGCTGGATGATAAGCTTGGATGACGGTTGTGCTCTACCTCTTGACGTGAGAAGCACCCTGTATCTGTGGATAGCAGTTCATGCTCTACCTCCACTGACAGAAGGAGCTCACTGGCCTGTATCTGTGGGTAGCAGAGGCCTGTATCCCTGGCCTGTATCTGTGGGTAGCAGAGGCCTGTATCCCTGGCCTGTATCTGTGGGTAGCAGAGGCCTGTATCCCTGGCATGTATCTGTGGGTAGCAGACGCCTGTATCACTGGCCTGTATCTGTGGGTAGCAGAGGCCTGTATCCTAGGCCTGTATCTGTGGGTAGCAGAGGCCTGTATCCTACGCGCTGTTATCCCTGTGGGTCGCAGAGGCCTCGCTATCCTAGGGCCTGTATCTGTGGGTTCAGAGGCCCTGTCTCTAGGCCTGTTATCTGCTGGGGTAGCAGAGACCTGTATCCCGGGCCTGTATCTGTGGGTAGCAAGGCCTGTATCCTAGCCTGTATCTGTGGGTAGCAGAGACCCTGTTATCCCGGGCTGTACTCTGTGGTGTAGCAGAGGAGCTTACTGATGGCAGTACAGTTCATTCTCAGAGAGTTTTGGCGACCTGTGTGCTATTACCTATACTTTGTGAAGCAGTGTTGAGATGCTTACCACAGTATACTATGATAGTGGAGAAAGCAGCTCTAGCATTGTCAGCTAGCGTGGATATCACATCATGCCCTTTTTAGACACTGATCCAAGGCCCCATGTCCACCAGGCCAGAGGTTTTRTCCTGATCTTGAGCTGATGCCACTAGGCATGTTTATTTGTATCATCTGGTTGTCAATAAGCCAGCTATTCAATCTACTTGGTRTAGTTGATGACAAGCTCYGACTGTGCCCAACGCACCAGTGTACTGAATTATGAAAACCATTGATGGGTGAAATATGAACATCAATCTTGTTCAGCTCCTGTCTGCTGAATGAATTACTTTGAAAAAGTTCAGTGGYATGTTTGCAGACATGTACTTGATTTTYTATACTTTTCTCTCTCTAGTGGCTGACTTCCATTTCCCTTCAATAACAGCTTCCGTTCTCTGCAGTGCGAGAGTTATCTCAGTGAGAGGGTAAGGTAATCAACAATCACACAACAGCACATGAAAGATGCTGTCCCTGAGTATGACTAAATAAGACTGAAAGGACGATGCATTGGTGCTGACCAAAGCAAATGTTTTGCGATTGAGTAAGACAACAGAATACAGCTAAATATAACTAATGGATCAGCATACTAAGATATTTACTCCTRCTCTAAAACGTCACACATTTCATTGTGCATTTTGGTAAATGTACTCTTTGATGTGAGTCACTCGGTGCCCTGTGTTCTGACAGGTACATTTCTCAAGTTTTAAGGCTAATGCATAAGGSTTATTTGTCATGGTGTAAGTCTCTTGTGTCCTGGGTGTACATCAATACACTTAGACAGAGTATTGGGAGAGGGCAGAGCAGTGGTTGACATTCTGCTCCAAATGGACTCCATTGATTAGCTGCGGTTTTCTACTGACGTCCCAAAAATACTTATTATCCTTCCCTACATAGTCCACAGGATGAAGGGGCTCTACAGCCAGCTATAGCCAAACACAGTGAGTGATTTGGGCCAGAATTTTTATTTTTTATTATTTAACTTGGCAAGTCAGTTCAGAACAAATTCTCATTTACAATGACAGACTACCCCAGCCAAACGATGCTGGGCCAATTGTGCGCCGCCCTATGGGACTCCAATCACAGCCGGTTGTGATACAGCCTGGAATTGAACCAGGGTCTGTAGTGATATCTCTAGCACTGAGATGAAGTGCCTTAGACYGCTGCGCCATTCGGGATGGCTTGGATTATGGTGAAATGGGTTGGAATATAGGAGATACAAAGCCTGTGTTATTGGGTGCTCAGAACCTCCACTTACTCATTCATTAATGCATTCCATTGCGCCTCCTTCATGTCTACCTGCGTCATACTGGTTTTGACTTGACTTCAGAGCTATTTATAGGCCTATTCTGCATGGCCGTAATTAGTCCCTTGCTCTTTCCAGACTGTGTTGTCCTATTTTGTCAATCTCTGTGCCCTCTACCATGATCTCTGTCTGCTAGCTTTTTCATTGTTCGTTCTTCGACTTCGCTATGATGCTATGGCTATTTAGCCAGCCAAAACCCAACCGGCAAAACGTTTCTAATGACAAGATTTTAAACAGGTTGTAATGACGTAATTTGAACCAGCTTTTTATGCTGGGAATTTACTAGCAGATAATTTTACCCAAAGTGTTATTGTGTCTCATTATTGATCCTGTAGTGCTAACACTATAATCCTATATAAACCTATTTGGAGAATCACCATCCCATTTAGTTGACTACATTTGCTTTCTGTATCACCCAGCCAGAGATCTGCTTCCAGGTAGCTCATCATCTAAAAACAATTACATTTCCATAATTCCGTTTGTCAAGGGCCTGCTCAATTACTATTTACATCTATTTCAGAGAGTAATACCGCATGCACACAAATTACATCAGAAGATCATAGTTGTGGCACCAGTAAATAATCCATCAGTCTCATTATGGGGTTTTAGGTGAGTCACACTAAATAGGTCATTACCCCAGAGTTTGCAATCTTTGGCATCCCTCCCTCCCTGCCTGAGCTAACAGACACCAACAGACCAGGCTGAGGCTCCAGATCTACCAGGAACATGAGTGATGACCTGCTCTCTACTCTCCCTCACCAGCTATTTGTCCTTGCAACAACGTTTGGTAACAGAAGTCTGTAAATATGAACAAATTAGCTAAAATATTCAACAGAATCAAGCAATGACGTATAGTAACCTTGAAAAAGTAGTATTGCAAAGCTCTAAGAAAGCCATGTGCCGTAAAGYAAAGTCATTGTAGAGTGCTGATCATTCTCAAGACAGGCTGCCTGCTACAATCATAAGGTCAACTGTTATTAGCCTTATTGTCAAGAGCTTATTTAAACTAACTTATTTCTGCTCCTTTCACTGTTGATTAAAAAAAGAAGTGTCACAAACAGAGACTACCAGTCTCTACCAGAGTCTATTTACTCTCTTTGCACGGACTATTATGACTCCTGCGGTGTAATAGATCCCTGATGGTACCTTGAATTAGCTTAGATGAGAGTATCTCTGTGGTCCAGTCACTTTTGTCCACATCAACATAATGTCACACAGTGCAGGGCTGGAAAAAATGGAGGCCTGGGCACTCAGTGTGATCAATAATTGCCTCAGACCCAGATTCCATGCCGATAAGGTGCTTTGATGTGGACCAAWGTGGAAGAGAGGATCCTTCCACAGGGAGAAAATGAGAGTAAAATAGGCCTCATTATTTTAGACATCTATCAGAGGGCAACATTCAATTAGCACAGAAACATTTGTTMGTTTGCCAAACACACCAAGAGYAAGAGAGAGATAAAAGCCCACTGTGTACAGTGTCTTTGGTTCGTTTCACACTGTTAACARATCTGACACATACAGTACARTACAGTAGTCTRTCTCTATATTGTTATTACAGGTGCACTGTACCRGACACACACATCACAGAAAGAGACAGAATGCATCGACACCCAATCACAGCTGCAGTTCCAAAAGAACGACTCTGTGCATCTTCTCTCTACCTTCAACAGCACGTCTGGGTCTTCCTCATTAGTATTCATGGATGGTGCAGTTGCCAGAATTCATTTCATATAAGTTCTGCTTTGCACCCTGGATCCAAATTACTTTCAATCACTTTGTTCTGGGCAGCGGTCCAGCCCAGAGGGCCACAGAGTGATGCATTAAGGTGCTGCATTAATACGATACACCACACAACCRCTGATGCCATTCATATTTCTGTCTTGCCACACTGTGTAGATCCAGGCAAAATACAAGATCACCCCAAGGCTTCCACACCAGCCACCCACAACTGAGTTCTCCATCATCACAAAGATTTACTTGCTCTTATAAAGCTGTCCTCTCTGTTGCCAGGTACTATAGACCTCCCAATCGTCTTTATTATCAGTCACAAATCACACTATTCAGAAGACTGGAACATATCTGTCTTCCTATATCTATAATGCCTCTAAGAATATATCCAGAAACGCTGATATGTCTGTAATCCATTTGTTTAAAAATGAATCTTAATTCTCAGTCACAGACATACGCCAAGCTAGGTTTTCTCATGACACTGCCCGGATCACACTCCAAATGAAGTGTGTTTTTCCCCTCCTTTGAGCTTTGTAAGTGTCTGTAGTGGATATTGTTATGGCGCTTTCTGCTGATTGGTGTCTGGCCTTGTGTTCTCTGGGTGATGCCAGCTCACTCAYGGAGAGCTTGGATGAGCTAAAGCAGAAACAGTCACTGCTCTGAATACAAAGAAACCTCAAGCCAAATCTCAGCTAAGAGTTGTTATTATCTCTCAYGGGCAGAAAGGATTGATATTTGGTCAAGTTGTGTCAGGGTTATGTAGATTCGAATTCAAACAGCCTTATCCAATGGTTGACTCCAACAGTGGCTGTTCCATTTGTACATTGTTACAACACTGTATATATATAATATGACATTTGTCATGTCTTTATTGTTTTGAAACTTCTGTATGTGTAATGTTTACTGTTAATTTTTATTGTTTATTTCACTTTTGTATATTATCTACCTCACTTGCTTTGGCAATGTTAACACATGTTTCCCATGCCAATAAACCCCTTGAATTGAATTGAATTGAATTGAATTAGAGAGAGAGAGAGAGAGAGAGAGAGAGAGAGAGAGAGAGAGAGAGAGAGAGAGAGAGAGAGAGAGAGAGAGAGAGAGAGAGAGAGAGAGAGAGAGAGAGAGAGAGAGAGAGAGAGAGAGAGGAGAGAAGAGAGAGAGAGAGAGAGAGAGAGAGAGAGAACTTTACAAGTCACATGTATGGTGGTGTGTAGCCAGGCAGTGCAACCCCC
>NC_036860.1:77485383-77511390 GCF_002910315.2 Salvelinus sp. IW2-2015
GGATAGAACTGGGCTAGAGTACAGTATGCGGCTGTGAGCCTCAGAGGAGGAAACCTAGATACACCACTGATAACCTGTATATCAAGCTCTCAATCTGCCACGCACTGAAGGGGGGAAATAAATAGCCTTCATCTCAGTGAGAGTGCTMTCTCCTCATTTAAAAACGGGTAAATCTTGCCCACTGTGAAAGTGGGCCATGCTGAAAGGCTGAGGGAAAAGAGGCRAAGACAAGGGCACTGGAGTAAGGACCAGCAAGAGAGGAKAGAAAAAGGCTGTGTTCCCTCCGTYATTACGTTTCTGTGGTGGTCGCCTACGCTACCTACATTTCTGAGATTTCCCTGCGGGCCCTCACAGACGTACGACCTTCCTCTTCCAATATCACATTGAGATTATGTGTTGACAAGCAATCAATGCAAATTGGCCCACGTCTGTAATGTCATTTTTGTTCTCTCTTTGTTGAGCCGCTGGTTTTCTCTTTYTCGGCCCCAGTCTGAAAGGAGTCGGTCGGCCAGGCCAATTCGAAAGTGTCCCATAATTATAGACTTGTCAGTAGTGATTTTCATCAACAAGTGTGCGTGTGATGATCCGGCAGGAATGTTAATGACTCCTGAAATGGAGTTAATCAGTTGCAGGCACCACAGTGGCCGCCTCAGCATTCTCTCTCCCAGGGTCCTCTGCTGCTGTCCTGTCCAGGGTCCACACTTGTTCAGTGCACCTTGGGAGAGTGCCAGTTGGTGGTAGCCCAGATAGTACATAACGTTCTGAGAACACTATGTTTCTTAGAGCTTGGTGGGAATGGTGCAGGATAGTTGCTTGGCTTTGGAACATACTCATCACATTTAAGGAGCTTGACAAAAAAACATTTTCTTGGTATTTCATTACTTGAGCAGGACGTTTCCTAAAAGTTCAAACATGGTTACATTTCATTTAATCTTTGGTAATGTTCTAGGAACATTCTCCAACYGGTTTGACATTGGGAATGTTCTCAAATAGGTAGCCCTTTCCTACAGTCAAATGACCTAGCGGCCTCATGGGTGGAATGTTATTTTTTTTAAATCATAATTGAATAATTAATAAACAGTATTTTTTTTGAACCACCAAAAATCAGACATTTCTATGTCAAATGGTATTTCAGTCTTCTGTGATGTATATAAAGTGTAATATTGGGATGCAACCTCAAAAATGAATACATTTACAACTCTATATCTGACATGGTACAGCTGTCTTCTTATTTTAAAGCCCATAACCATGTGTGTGAGGTGTAGACGTTAGTTTCAAAGCAGATTTGTTTAAGACTACCTGATTTAGCCCACTGCAGTAAAATATTTTAAGAAACAATGTTCTTCTTTGGGAATTCCAGTACTTCCTACAGGTTTCCTCATGGTTCTATTTAAAGTCATGTTCTCATTGTTCTGAGAACGTTAAGAAATAGCGTGCTTCTGTGGGAAATTCAGTACTTCAGCAAAACGTTTTTCCTACAGGTTTGCTCATTGTGTAGGGGTGTAGATATATGTTAAATATAATAATAAACTACATTTATCAACCTGACCCCATTATTATGTGAATAAATGCAACCGGCCCTGTGTGTCTCTGGAGGAATCTAGTCAAGGTAGAGAGTCTTGCATCACCTCTCAGTATGATTGTAATGAACATGTGTCTAACTTGCACCGTTACGCAAGAGACTAGATACAAAATGGTCATCCTTACGACCAATGTTCTATCATTAATCTATTGAGGCAAGCAGATCAGAGATGTCAAGGTGGTACCCAAGCATGTGTAGTTTATATAACAACTACCAATAGACCTACTAAATTATGAACGCATAGTCAATCAAAGAATTACTCTGTAAAATGAGGAATGCATTTACTCAAATCAACTAATAGAATGTATTAGTCATGATATAATTAACACTCAAACAATTACAGTATGCATGAAATGCATGATACATTACAGACTACTCAGAGTAAATGATCACCAATAGGCTAAGACTTAACGTGGTTACACGTTTCTTCAATTCAGAAAGATCTTGAAGAGAAAAAAAACGATGTGCGTAATACAGTCAGGAGCTTGGTAGCAAGTTCTCAAAGTACAAACAAATTCACTGTCCTTTTAATCAAATTCAAGCAGAAACTCACCCCCAACCTGAATTAACATTTCTTTGCACTTTGCTAGTAAAAACAAAAGACCGGAAAACACACCCAGATTCTAATCTAATCAACACAATTTAAATGATAAAAGCGCACCGGTGTTGCTATTTTTTAAACTGTCTGCTGTCCGCTGAACAAAATTTTCCTGTAAATCCATAGCACTTACATTACAATAAAACATATCAACATTTATAGCTCTTTATGAACTCTTAAAACAATCCAAACATTACATTTTAATTCACAGTAACAATCATTTAGTCGATTCATGTTTTCATCTGTCTTCACACCTCCAATGGTGTCCGTGCACCAAGGGTTCTGTGGGAACGTCTCTCCCAGGAGAAAACCACAGATAAGGTGTGTTTGACCCCTGTGATAGCCCACTAATGGTCAGCCATCCAAACAATGTCATAAATTGTGATTGAGTCATCATGTTGGGCCTCGGCGCCTGCAAGTCGTTATTCGCGAGTATCACCTTTCATTTTTCCACTACAATGGTTCTATTTAAACTCATGTTCTCACATTGTTCTGAGAATGTTAAGAAACAACGTACTTATTTGAGAATTTCAGTACCGTTTCCTCATGGTTCTATTTAAAGTAATGCTCTCAAATAGTTCCGATAGCGTTAAAACTTTCCATAATAACCACCCAAAATCTTCTGTAATGTTTAGAAAACTTTCTAGGAATGTCATTTAAAAACATACATTCGGTTCTCAGAACGATAAGAAAACTTTCCATAAAAACCACAAGAAAACTTTAGTAACGTACAGAGAACCTTCTAAGAATATTATTTAAAATCATATACAATCTGTTCTCAGCTTCAACAAAACTCTCTCTATCCTCTATCTTGCTAAGTATGTTCAGGTGTGTTGGCTGTGCCCACTAATTGGCCACACCTGATGTTAATGAGTGATTGTTTCCTTTGAAATGGGGTCTGTTTGAATAGACTAAAATGAATAGCTTTGTGTGAGTTAAAAAAACATGGTATGCTAGTTCCATCCTGGTGGCACAGTGGACTAATTCCATGGAAAGAGAACAGAAGATCATTGGTTTAAATATCACTGATGCTGTGCCACAATAAAAAATAAATGTTTTTGCATGATTAATACCTAAGCAAATTAATTTGCATGTGTCCTATCTGTGCTTGGAGTTCAAAACATTTAACCCAAACTAAGCTAAGGTAAACTCACGTAAACTCGTACATCGCCTTGGTCCGTACAATTGCCCTTATTTTAGCGCCCCAAAACGTAATACTTCCAGATCAACTGTAATGTCAATACCATTGTAAAGCACAAATTCTCCCCTTTCCAACAGAATAAATTACATGACCTAAACGCTGCCCGTTTCTGCATAATTCAAGCAGGCAATCAGCCCTGTCGGGTMTTTTTAAAAATGGCGGGTGGGGAAGCGAAACTAATGCGTGAGAGTGAGAAGGAGAGATATCGTGTGGGAAAATTGCTTTTTTTCACTCGATCTGTCCAACTTATCACCTTATCGCCTCTAAAATGTAAATAAAACACTATAAAGAGTTTATATAATGTGTCATTACATACCTATTTGAAGGTTTGTGTTGAATTTGAATCGGGTTTTTAGGGCGGTGCTAAAGTGATCTTAGAAGTAAACAGCGGCTTTGAGAATGATGATCGCATGCAATGAAGACGCAAAAAATGACTACGTATCCCCCCTTACCCCCGTCACTCTCCATTTCTTGTTTTTAAAGGATGAGAGAAGTGCTACACCTGGTGGAGAGAGATTGTAAGACAGAAATATTTGCTTTATGCGTGCTGTACGTTACGACATGACACGTCTAGATGTAACGGAGGGTCCGTTTTTTCAACTTTTCTCCAATACTATAGAGCCATTACCATGTCGATCAACGCTTGAATAGAAACCTAGTCCACACCCCCGATTTTGAAGTCAACACAGTCCCATTAGTTTTCTTTGTAGCCTCGTTTGAATGTTGCGGTTGCGCACATTTGTACGGAATGGGGTGAGTTTACGTTAGCAGTGTTATTAAGTCTTACTGAAACATGTTCTCAGAATGTTATTTTATTACCTTCAAATGACTTATAATGTCCGTTCTCAGAACGTTAATAAAACCTCCCAGGAAAACTTTTTGGGAACCATAGTAAAACGTTCTCAGAATCTCACTGCAAATTAAAAAAACGTTCCGTTTTACGTGTAAGGAAACTTATGGCTTCGTTCCTAGAACTAATGGGAAATTAAAAAAGTATGTTCCCCCAACTTCCAAGGAACCAAATGTGCTGGCTGGGAGGCTATTTTATCGTGTGGTACTGCTGAGCGATGAACCAACATTTCAATTCCATGGCCTTTCAATTACTTGAATTCCATTTAGTTTGGGGTTTTTTGTGCGCCCAACATGCCGTTTGTATAGAGAGAAATGTAATCATTCACGAGAGAAAACAAGTCAAGAACTATGTGGAACGCTGGGCTGAAGGCAGTTGTAGTTTTTATTAAGCAAATATTCAACCTAGTTCAGTGCAGAAACGTGGTAATTAACTACAATGACCATAATCCATTGTGCCATTATTTTTCAGCTCAGAGACGAAGAGGTGAAGCGAGACGTTTCACTCTTACCAAAATCGGTCCAAAATAAGCTCAATGCATTTCTATGGGCTTATTTTGGATGTAATCATGTCGCCTGCCTTCCCTCCTTTTGGACAACGACTCCCAGTGTTAGGGCATAGACAGGAGCATCTCATCATTGAGACCACATAGACCACATGAGAGAGGAATGTAGGCCTACACAACCCAACGATGAGAGGGACATCGAAAGTATTCATGCCCCTTYGCATTTTTCCTATTTTGTTGCCTTACAACCTGGAATTAAAATAGATTTTTGGGGAGTTTGTATCATTTGATTTACACAACATAACTACCACTTTGAAGATGCACATTTTTTTGGGGGGGGGTGAAACAAACAAGAAATATGAGAAAAAAAATAAACTTGAGCATGCATAACTATTCACCCCCCCAAAGTGAATACTTTGTAGAGACACCTTTTGCAGCAATTACAACTGCAAGTCTCTTGGGGTATGTCTCTATAAGCTTAGCACATCCAGCCACTGGAATTTCTGCCCATTCTTCAAGGCAAAACTGCTCCAGCTCCTTCAAGTTGGATGCGTTCCGCTGGTGTACAGCAATCTTTAAATTATACCACAGATTCTCAATTCGATTGAGGTCTGGGCATTGACTAGGCCATTCCAAGACATTTAAATGTTTCCCCTTTAACCACTTGAGTGTTGCTTTAGCAGTATGCTTAGGGTCATTGTCCTACAGGAAGGTGAACCTCCGTCCCAGTCTCAAATCTCTGGAAGACTGAAACAGGTTTCCTTCAAGAATTTCCCTGTATTTAGCGCCATCCATCATTCCTTCAATTCTGACCAGTTTCCCAGTCCCTGCCGATGAAAAACACCCCCACAGCATGATGCTACCACCACCATACTTCACTGTGGGGATGGTTTTCTTGGGGTGATGAGAGGTGTTGGGTTTGCACCAGACATGGCATTTTCCTTGATGGCCAAAAAGCTAAATTTTAGTCTCATCTGACCAGAGTACCTTCCATATGTTTGGGGAGTCTCCGACATGCCTTTTGGCAAACACCAAATATTTTTGCTTATTTTTTTCTTTAAGCAATGGCTTTTTTTCTGGCCACTCTTCCGTAAAGCCCAGCTCTGTGGAGGGTACGGCTTAAAGTGGTCCTATGGACAGATACACCAATCTCCGCTGTGGAGCTTTGCAGCTCCTTCAGGGTTTTCTTTGGTCTCTTTGTTGCCTCTCTGATTAATGCCCTCCTTGCCTGGTCTGTGAGTTTTGGTGGGCGGCCCTCTCTTTGCAGGTTTGTTGTGGTGCCATATTCTTTCCATTTTTTAATAATGGATTTAATGGTGCTCYGTGGGATGTTCAAAGTTTCTGATATTTTTTTAGAACCCAACCCTGATCTGTACTTCTCCACAACTTTGTCTCTGACCTGTTTGGAGAGCTCCTTGGTCTTCGTAGTGCCGCTTGCTTGGTGGCACCCATTGCTTAGCAGTGTTGCAGACTCTGGGGTCTTTCAGAACAGTTGTATATATACTGAGATCAGGTGACAGATCATGTGACACTTAGATTGCACACAGGTGGACTTTATTTAACTAATCATGTGACTTCTGAAGGTAATTGGTTGCACCAGATCTTATTTAGGGGCTTCATAGCAAAGGGGGTGAATACATATGCTGTCCCGTTCGTCGTAAGGATTGGACCAAGGTGCAGCGTGGTAGGCGTACATTTTCTTTTAATTAAATGAACACCGAACAAAACAACAAAATACTGAACGTAACGTGAATCTACTGGTGTGCACACAGGCAACTATCTGTAGACAAGCTCCCACGAAACACAAAGGGGAAATGGCTGCCTAAATATGATCCCCAATCAGAGACAACGATAAACAGCTGTCTCTGATTGGAAACCATTCCAGGCCAACATAAACCATTAAACACCTAGATGACCCACCCTAGTCACTATCATGCCCCAATCAACAGAGAATAAACAGCTCTCTATGGTCAGGGCGTGACATATGCACGCACCACTTTTCCATTAAAAGAAATATATACTTTTTGAGACAAGTTATTTTTTAAATTTCACTTCACCAATTTTGACWATTTTTTGTATGTCCATTACATGGAATCCAAATAAAAAATCTATTTAAATTACAGGTTGTAATGCAACAAAATAGGAAAAACGCCAAGGGGGTGAATACTTTTGCAAGGCACTGTATACCTTATCTACTTTGAAGAACTAGTAAATTGATGTTGTCAGACAGCTCTGCAGCATACTTAGGCAGGCTAGCTAAATAGGATGACTAAAGACAGTAGAGTGTGGGGAGCACATAACGGTAGATGGCTGGCTGGCTGACTGCTACTGTCTGAGGAGAGATGAGATGATTATTTTAAGGAATGAAAAATAGTAAATTCATCAAATAAAAACTAAGTAATATACACAACTGAAAAGTTGTATTACTTCATAGTAATGTCCTATTTTTCTGTTGATGTCTACCCAATATGGAAATGACAGAGACAATGAAATATGTTCAACATTTTGACAATTGAATGTTCACTATTTTTGTTTTTGGAATTTCCATTAAAAAGTTATAAAATCATTGTAATGTCATTATTATTTTATAATACATTTCATGTTTTAAAAATGATCAAAACCGAAATTCAAAACCATGATTATTAAAAAATATATWAAAAAATRTATAAATTATTTAACCTTTATTTAACTAGGCAAGTCAGTTAAGAACAAATTCGTATTTACAATGACGGCCTACCCCGAACCAAATAAATAACCGAACCAAAACCGAATTGACCTCAAAAATAATTAATCGTTCAGCCCTATCATGCAGACATGGACACAGTCGAGAAGGTACTGTATATGACACACCAGCACCTACCCTTTTTATTTTACAAGTCAGTTAAGAACAAATTCTTAGTTTCAATGATGGCCTAGGAACAGTGGGTTAACTGCTTTGTTCAGAATGACAGCTTTTTACCTTGTCAGCTCGGGGATTCAATCTTGCAACCTTTTGGTTACTGGTCCAACGCTCTAACCACTAGGCTACCTGTCGTCCCACAAACCCTGTCGGTTTCATAATATAATTTATAATTTAGTATATGTTTATGTTTATGGCCACTTTCTCTTACTGTTCTTGACTCCATGTACAATCCCTTTACCCAATTAGAGGAACTATTCCGTCTTCAGACACACTTACCCCAGGGTCAAAGATTCATATAATTTTGCCAGCTAATGGGAGAGTACCAGCACTTTGTTCATAATACAGTTTTTTTCCAGAACAGTCTTTTGACACACAGAGAGATTTTTAAAAGAAGCTTCTAGGGATGTGAAATGCCCACTATGGGGTTTCTGGCTTTAGAAGGACAATAGCTCAACTCAGGGGGCCATTGCTTTCTTTCTGCTTCTTTACTCCATTTTATCTTCAGCTAGAAAACTTGACCAACTCTGTGTGTGGTTGTCCTGTGTGTGTGTGTATGTGGTGTCATAAGGCGGCCCAGCCCCTGAAGTGACTCTTTCCAACCCACATTATGTCACACCTCAAGGTAGCAGTGGTTCTGTTGCGATAACATCCTGTAGGTCTGATATCTGATTGGACGTTAACTCAACAGTAATGCTATTGGTCAACAACTCAGATTTTCCATCCAAACAACTCAGAAATTATAAAGGGGTCTCAGATTCATTGTCTCTTTCTTTTGTTTACTTACTTGCACTCTGTCTCTTTCTCTCTCCACCCCTATGACTTCTCTCTCCCTCTCCCTCTCTGATCATGCCTAGAATAATACTTTGTTATGCGAGTATTGTCWTGTAACTTAAGCTTTATGCCTTGTATAATGTTATCATTCATTTTTACAATAATAATAAATATCTGCCTTTGACCTTCCTATTACTGTAACCCAACTATAGTCTATTGCATATTGCTAAATCATCTTCATGGCATCAGCTAAACATTTTATTAGACTTTGTCATATCAATTGCATAGTCTTATTTATTATGGGTCGCATGTGAAGTATATACAGTATAATACATATCTGATAAATATTAACACACTACAGTGTGACTGTGAGAATGAAGTGTTTCAGATAATTGTATGTTTCACTCCCCTACTTGCAGAGTAACTTGCTAATTGCTATATTCTCAAACTTTTTTCATGCCTTCTATGGTGTCCTCATCACTGGCGTAAAGAGATAAGCAGGTTTGTGGCATTTTGAACGAAACACATTCCCAGTCACCAATCATCCTGCTGAGTTTGACATTAATCAGTGGAATGGAATCCTGGGCCCAAACAGGCTAATTACCTGTTAAAGTGTATTGATTAAAGCAGCATCTCATCTGGGGCTGTCTTCTCTTTATCATCCCTTGTTAGATATGGCTTTGAAATAGAAATACCAGCAGCTAAAGAGCTCCAAACCCAAACCCAGTCTGCTCTTCATCAGGCTGGCTGGGATGTTGTTCCAGAAATGACTAGCACAGTGTGCGCTAGACGTGAGTGAGGTGCGGAAGTCGAATCGGCGGCAGCCCACTGCACACAAAGCCCTTAGCCAGTGCTATTGACACTGAATTCTAAGTAGGACACCAAGGCTACATAAAAAGTTCCAGAAAGCTGCAGTTACATTTTTTGGGCTTGACTTAGTTTCCCACAGACACAGAGTCCCTTTGAGCATGGTGAAGTTATTAATAACACTTTGGATGGTGTGTTAATACACTCAGTCACTATAAAGCTACAGGCAACCTTCCTAACTCAGTTGCTAGAGAGGAAGGAAAATACTCAGGGATTTCACCTTGAGGTCAATGGTGACTTTAAAATTGTTGCAGAGTTTAATGGCTGTGATAGGAGAAAACTAAGGATGGATCAACAACATTGTAGTTACTCCACAATGCTAACCTAAATGTCAAAGTGAAAAGAAAGAAACCTGTACTGAATGCAAATATTCCAAAACATGCATTCTGTTTGCAATAAAGCACTAAAGTAAAACTGCAAAGAATTTGGCAAAGAAATTAACTTTATTGCCTGAATACAAAGCATTATGTTTGGGGCAAATCCAACACAACACATCGGTGAGTGCCACTCTTCACTCTTCAAAGTATGGTGGTGGCTGTATCATGTTATTGGTATGCTTGTCATTGGCAAGGATTAGGAGAGTTTTTAGGATAAAAAGAAACGGAATAGAGCTATCCTTGAGGATTTTGTTTTGCAACAGACACTGGGAGACAAATTCACCTTTCAGCAGAACAATAACCTAAAACACAAGGCCAAATATACACTGGAGTTGCTTACCAAGATGACATTGAATGTTCCTGAGTGGCCTGGTTACAGTTTTGACTTAAATCGGCGTGAAAATCCATGGCAAGACTTGAAACCAACTTGACATAGCTTGAAGAATTATATTGTACAATCCAGGTGTGCAAATCTCTCAGAGACCCAGAAAGACTCACAGCTGTAATCACTGCCAAAGTTGATTCTAACATGTAGTTATGTAAATACAGATATTTCTGTATTTCATTTTCAATACATTTGCAAAAATGTCTAAAAACATGTTTTCACTTTGTCGGTATGGTGTATTGTGTGTAGATGGGTGAGAATAAAAATATATTTAATCCATGCTGAATTCAGGCTGTAACACAACAAAATGTGGAATAAGTCAAGAAGTATGAATACTTTGAAGGCACTGTCTCTCATGTGGTTTCCTTTTTCCCTAATCTTGTCCAACTGTTACCATGCACCTGCAAAAAAGATTGCTCAGATGTGCGACTGCCTTTTGAATCTTAAAAATATAAAAAATATGCATTTCCATTCCACTCTTGAATCCAATTGAATGTAAAAAATAAAAAGATGAATAGCCAACATTATTTAAGTTAATAATTCCAAAGATGCCAAGCAATTCATATAAATGTCATATACCAGCAGTGCAGTACAAGTACACCCTTGGTTGCGTCCTAAATTCATTTCTCACACATGGGCTTTATTGATATGGTTTGAAGACTTTAGCGGTGGGAGTTCTTGTGTGAGTGTGCTTCTCGGCTGATGAACATGAGAGAGGGAAATGTATGGGCACWTGGAAAAAGGAGGCTTTATCGTGTGTCTCCAGACAGAGACAGTCAGCAGGCTGGAAGCAGCCGTTTGTTGGCAGCTTTTCTTCTCCGTCTCAGACAGAATCATTCTGAGCAGAATCAGAAGCCTCAATCAAGCAGCTTCTTCAGAATTTGCACCGTCAGAGGATAGAGCATGAGACAGATCTACATGAAACACCTGGGGACAGTCATTACTACTCTCAGAGACACAGACGTTGAGTCCCAGGATTCCCCCAGCAGTAGTCTAGTGGCCGGGTTTGGAGGAAATTAGGGCAAAACATATTTTACTTGTTGTTTCAAGCAATTGTCTGCGGAGCAACCTCAACCTTTTGCAGACCAATGGTAACATACTGTAACGACAGAAATCTGTGTTTATTTTGATATCATGATACCCTCAAGACTCCAGATACTATGCAGTTCTAGACAACCAGGATTGGTTGTATTTGTAATGCAAGAAAGGAATGAGGTAAAGGTCGGTCTCACAGAGAAGGAGGGAGTAAGGTAGTCCTTCCACCCTGTGGTCAGAAGGCATCATCTGCATTCTGATCAGAATGGGGTTGGGGGATGGAGGGTTGGGGTAGGGTTGGGCAGGATGGGTTGGAGTGCCACCCCTCTGTGAGATGGTGCCCTCTTCTCAAGAGAAAGACCTCTGAAATTAGAACCCAGGAACCTCATCTGACTTACAATTAACCTCTGCCCTCCCCGTCATTCCACATCTGCATCTCAGTGCTCGCCCTGCTCCAGCCCGCCTTATACTTACACTAGGAGGAGACTAGAGGCACTATAGGGTGACGTGTCTTAGCAGAGGACATGCTGCCACCAAATGATCACCCTGCCATMTCTGTCMCCCATCTCCTCCTCCCTAAAAATGAATAAACTCCTTATCAAGGCCCTGCGCMAAAYAGATGCCACAGCCCAGATACCATGGGTTCTCAGTGCGAGACGCAGYAATATGGGACGGACTTAGACAAGWTGWARAGATAGGTGGCTAAGAATATATTCAGAGAMCCAGAAGCTAGAGACAACACCCTGGAAAGAGACTCAGAGACATATAGTCTGTGTCCATTGCAGGGAGCAGAGGTAGTAATTACCAAACTGAGGAAAAACAACCGGATAACCTGATTGTGTATCGATTGCATATGTTCTGCTGTGGCTAGATTTAAGTTTGTTCCCTTAACAAGGCCAGGAGCATAAAGTGTTCTATGACTTACAGGGAGGGGTTGCATGTTGTAAACACAAATGGCGATAAATCACATCTGAGGCATGTACAGAATTGTCAGCAATTTTGCTGACATTGATGTGGCAGTATTACATGCGACTCATACATCTCCAGATGATGGAAATGGTTTTCACACAGAGAGCACAAATGAAGGCAGTGCCCCGGAGGTTGAGGCTGTTTCAAAACAGTGCTTCATTTTGTGATTTTCCAAATAGATTGTGTTTGTGGGAATGTTCTGTTGTCATTTCCTCCGACAAGGGAGTTTTGTTCCAGTAAACAATATATTTTTTACACACCTGTGGGTATTATTGGTGTCTTGTGAAGTCATTATGAACCCAAAGAAACAATAACATTACCCTCACATATCTGCTATGGATCTAAAGCCCAATTTCCTCCCTATGGAAAACAAAGAATAGTCTCCCCCCTTCCTTACAAGACAAACTCCCTTTGTTTATATATCTAATTGATCACCTGATTATTTTCTTCTTCAAAAGAGGTGAAGATCTACATTTCAAAAACAGAGGAAATAGTACAAGAGCTCAGGAATGATTTTTTTCTTCTTCTCCTGATCCAAACAGAGGCTATATGCAGACACAGATTGGTTTTGTTTTGTTGCAGGGGAGTGTGATAAGAAGGGGGAAATAATGAGGATTGTCTCATTAATGGGTAGAGAATGCATTATGGGTCATATGTTGAATAATTCATGAGGCATAAACACCCACTGTGGAAGTGGCGATCAGAGATGCCACATTACTCTGAGCAATGTTTAATCATATTTCCTATACCTGAGTGGAACTTATATTGCACAGGGAATACATCACTGCAAGGACGCCAAGCAGTGTTGTTTACCCAATACAAGAATATAAAAGGTTTCTCGTAATGAGTAAACATTACTGCGTTTCGCCTGGGTGCTATTTGAATTCTGTTTCTTTAAGAGCCTCTTGCAGGGAAAAACCCTTCGGGCTCGATTCAGGGAAAGCCTACCAAATATTAAGCAGGTCGATTTTTTTTATATTTCTTTAACTTATCTTGCTCCTGAAACAATACACATTTCATTGAGGTTCTGCTGTAAATGAAAACGTTAAGAGTCAGCCCAACCTCTCTAGTGCCTGATCTATTTAAAAGACAAAGGCAATCAACCAACAGCTTAATAAAGCAGTGTTAACAACGATGAACAGTTACATGAAAATGCTTCATCAAGCATCCGCAATTGTTTCTGATGGCCAAATAAAAGAGTTCACTCAGCTCCCAACGACAGAGCACTCGGAAAGGATTTACAACCCTTGACTTTTACAACCTATATTATAGGTAACTGTAAATACTACAGTATAATACAGTGAATACTACAGTCAAGTCAGCAAAAACACTATAGTGAATACTATAGTATTTATACTAGTATACAATAGTATTTTTTAATGTGGGAGAGGGCACCATTGGTTACTGAAACTTAAGGTTGTGAGAGAAAAACAGGCCAATGCACTGTCACGACTCCTACCGAAGCTGGCTCCCCTTCCTGTTCGGGTGGTGCTCGGCGGTCGTCGTCACCGGCCTACTAGCTGCCACCGATCCTTTTTCCCTTTTCTGTTGTTGTTGGTTGGGTCTGATTTGTTTCACGTTTAGACTTTTAGTTTGGCTATTTAAGTCGGTAGGCCCGCCTGCTCTTTGTGCGGGCTTGTTTATTCCCACTTGGTATGTGGGGTAGTGCAATCTGGGTTTGTTTCTTGTTTGTGGGCTTTTGTTTTATGACGCTCAGTTTCGTTGTATGTACTATTTTGCCCGGTGCTGATTAAGCGCTATTCAGAATGTTCTGCCTCCTGCACCTGATCCGCACCCACTACGCCTAAGGTTGTTACATGCACCCCAATATAAAGTTTCTCTTTCTCTTTTTATCTTCTGTTTCTCACTGTGGAATGGTGTTACTTCACTGGTAAGGATAGAGTGAAAATAACTAATATAGACGCAGGATCTTCCAAAGCTGAAGTAACATGACTTTAAAGTCACTGACTGAAAAGTACACACATATATGGGTACACTCAATCATGATGGCAGTTTGTTTACTGGTCTGAAATAAGTATAAAAATATATATATTCTGTGTGAATATGGAGGTCCTTAACAAAATGTTTGAAAGTGTGTATAAAGGCTGTAGATAAACTCCAATGAGAGAGAGAGAGAGACTGTGCACACTGCCCACAAAATGAGATGGAAACTGAGCTGCACTTCCTAACCTCCTGCCAAGTGTATGACCATATTAGAGACACATATTTATCTCAAATTACACAGAGACACAAATTATTCAAAAACAAATCCAATTTTGATAAACTCCCATATTTATTGGGTGAAATACCACAGTGTGTGTGTGTAATATTTACTGTTCACTTTTTATTGTTTATTTCACTTTTGTTTATCCATTTCACATGCTTTGGCAATGTAAACATATGTTTCCCATGCCAATAAAGCCCCTTGAATTGAATTGAATTGAGAGAGCGAGAGCAGCTTGGAGTGGAATCTTAAGAAGGACGTTTTTATCATCCTCTCTCCTTGGAGGATMATTTGAAGAAAAGCACTCAGATGTTCATTTCCAATAGTAGTGAGTTCGTCAGTCCAGAGTGAGTCACACTCTGAGGAGAGCTGCCTGTTGACTAACACTTACAGGAGGACTGATCTATATCACTGGGAGTTCACTACCTAATGTACTGTAGGATACTATTCAATCAAAACTGTTTACCGGGTTTGTGGGGAGTTCCCAWTTGATCTTTAAATATACTGTATATGGATTCTTATCTCCAGCGATTTGTCATCKATTGTAGGMAAGATCACAACTGAAACTTCTGAAAGAGACCAATAAGAGACAGGTGGGATGCACATGTCACCTACAGTATCTCAGAGAGATGCACTCTCTAAGTATGACTCTGTATCTGTGTACAGGCACATAAATAGTTTCCMATTTGTGAAGCTGTCCATCTAAACACATCATTCTCCTGTCACCAGCTGACTGGTCAGGCCATATTCCCAGCTTGTTTTGTTGCGGCCCAGAGATTGAGTGTTGATTGCCTGTCCCCTCCTGTCGWGGAGCAGGGGAGTGATCTGAGACAGCAGGCCATTATTCAGTCTTTAGATGTGCTGCTTCTTATCACTACGCAGGGCTGGCTGTGGCAGCTGGTCTTGTCAATGCGCCAGCACCGCCGTGTCCTTTGGGGATGGACTTTGACGAGACCGGTCGTCCGCACAACAACCTCCTCCTCCAAACGCACACAGACAGACAKACAGAGATGCATTCGCACACACACATGCACACACAACCAAAAGAACACACACACATGTATGTACACAAACACACACACTCACTCTTTCTCCCTCCCTCCCTTTCTCAAACATACACACAAAACACAAACATGGGCCTGGATTTTAATTGGGACTTCAGACGAGCACTGTGATAGGGAGGTGACAACTCTGCTCAAATTAAATCAAGAATATGTCTATTTTAAATAAAAAATTGCTTCCAGCATTGTCCATTTGGTGAGAATTGGCAGTGATGGACCAGGGCCAACATACAGTATGTTCCTCCAGCCCCATTTGGGGGGTGGGGGTGTCTATATAAGGGCATGTTTAATAATCGCTGATGGAAACTCACCAAGTGGTATAGCTACAACAAGATACAAAGCTAGACCTTGGTAAACAATGCTTGATTACTGTTTCTTTATCTGAGTCCCCTCCAATCTGCTATATCCATGCTGCTGACTATGGCTGGTTTAAGTCTTATCTCTCCAGATGCCTTAATAAGTCCATGACACTCAGCCTACGACTATTAACTGGTTCCGACCATGTATCAGGCTAYGGGAGCAAGGAGTAAAGTACAGGAAATAGTGTCCCGACAGAGTGAAAACTGTGAAATAAGCAGGCCACTGAGGTTTAAATTATTGATAGTGTCATTTTTTTTCAAAGAGGTCTAACCTATAAACATTCCGACTCCTCTTGCATTTACATAAACCACCTAATGGTCAGTCCAGGCCTTTCATTGAAAGGACGTGGAAACAACGTTGATTCAACCAGTGTGTGCCCAGTGGGTAGTGTTTTACCTGAGTAAATACCTGAGTAAATGTGGGACTAAGATGGAGACCCCATTCTAGAGACCCATCAACTGGGTTTCACACAGATTTCTACGCAGAGCTCTACTCCGGTCTGAGCCCTGGGGAGAACATGTATTTTCATGTTTTCCTCTCTGTCTCCTTTGACAACGGGAAATAATAAATAAGTTAAGTCAGCTACAGCTGAATGTATAATACCTAGACAAACGCACGGATTAGGCAGTAGTCGAGACAGGCCGCTGTTCTGCTCTGCTGCACCGACATCATACACAACAAGAACAGGGGGCTGCTTTTTGATGTGCAAACTCTCCGAAGTTTGTCTGAGGTCTCTGGGAGGCAGCTTTCATCATCCTATATCCAACCTGCTGGTCCGCTGCAGCTATGCTTCTGTTCAACTGAAGAAGGACATTTTGGGACAAGTGTCAAATGTTACTACAGTGACCTTTGAGGAATGATATGATATGGAAATTAATCTAACGTTATCTTCACCTGACCAGGTGTCCTTTGACAGCATAATGTTGACATCGTCAACCTCAATGAAACATCATACCATGTAATGCAGCCTTGGAATAACTCTCCAAACTGTACAAGAATGGCTGGCTGAACACAGAGTGTTACTCCCAGAAGCATGAAGATGCCTTAAAGCCCTGCGGGGTCTTGTTGAGGTTTAGGCCTGACCTTTGGCCACCATTACAAAGTCAGTTCTCTTGAGTCTTAAATTGAGATATACATTTTGCAGTGTGGCTGACTGTTTGAAAAGACCATGTACTTTCAAAGCCAAGTGTATTCCTGAGTGTCCTTGGAAGATAAAGCAGTAGCAGGTATCTTTCCCCCATCTGTCTGAGGTGCCCTGCTTTAAACACAGCTCCGAATCCTCCCTGAACCCCAGCTCCGCCACAGCAGGCTCACAGCATGGGCAGGTAAATGGAGTCTACTATCATGGCTACCTACCTCTGCTAAGGCTGCTGGGTTCACTTCTCCTCCCATAGTGGAAGTCGACTCTGTTCTTCACAATGCTGAGTTCACATCACTMAAGTCTGGTGTATTGTTGATAGCAATATTTGTAGTTMTTTTCTTCCAGTTTTCCTTATCAGCAGCTATTGCATGTGCAGTRCACCRCAGAACGTGGAGATTACRACACATGCACTAACAATGAGCAAATGCCCCCAGAACAAATTAAAAGTTGGAGAATGTGTTGGAGGAGCATTGTAGRGGAGATTTTCTTCCCTTTCTGCACTGAAGCAATTTCACCATGACTCACAGGCAAGACCTSGGAAGGTTATCATACAGTGTGCATGAGCCGCTTCAACAGCCGTCCTCAAATAATGGATCTCTTTGATCTACCAAACGTCAGCACTTAAAATAGCAAATATGCTTGTCGCTAAATCCAATCTCAAATTGAGCCCTGGCCTGTCTTACATWAGCCACATTTCTGAGGAAGGGACCTAAATCATAGAAGGAATGGAGAATCCCAAAGCCTTTGTGTTCTACAGGCTCCTGGTGAACCAGAGTACTGTTCAATCATCAAATGAATGGACYCCATACATTCAATATCYCGCCTCACATCAGTCCTCTTGCCATGGAACATGGGGGTATATTAGGCTGGTGACAAGGTTAGGACTAACTGTTTTTAGTTTGAGGGTTTAGAACAGCGCTGTTGTCACACTTTAAGTTTACAGAGCAAAACCAGTTCAGGAAGCGGAGATGGTCTGGAGAGGGGCTTATGGAGCCATTTTTGTATTCTTCTTTTTAGACTTCCAAAATAAAAAATAAAACATTCCCAGCCTTCATGTCTCTTTACTGCAAGCAGGAGGACCTTGGTATCAGCACAGATAAATAACCACAGTGTTWTAAGGAAGAAATCTATACTTTTTGTTGACCAGTTTCGTGACACAGTATAGGTCAAGGGTATTATCAAGTTTTTAATGTCACATGCCCAGGAAAATGGCTTTCTTTCAAGCTTGTATCTTAGTAGGATTGTATATTTAGTTTACATTTTGGTAATTTAGCAGACTCTCTTATCCAGAGTGACTTACAATAGCGACTACATACCATTTTTGTACTTTCTCGTACAGGTCCCCCGTGGGAATAGAACCCACAACCCTGGCATTGCAAGAGCCATGCTCTACCAACTGAGCAACACAGGACCCATTTTTTCAAGTACTGTACCAGTCGGTATTCATAAGTCAAGCTTTGACAAAACACCATACTGAGAAATAAGTTGTCCTTGGGCTGTATAAACATATACTGTAGAATGTACTGTCCTTTCCAACTTTCCCCTTTGTTGGATTTCACGGTCACTATTTGTCTGGGCACTGAGCAGAACTCATCACAGTTTGCTTGCTTGAGTTGCAGAGGCTGTGCTCTAATTGTCTGCTTCTTTCTTTATGGAAGGTTGGCGGCAGGTAGCCTAGTAGTTAGAGTGTTGGACTTGTAACTGAAAGGTTGCAAGATTGAATTCCTGAGCTGACAAGGTAAAAATCTGTTGTTCTGGCCCTGAACAAGGCAGTCAACCCACTGTTCCTAGGCTGTCATTGAAAATAAGAATTTGTTCTTAACTGACTTGCCTAGTTAAATAAAGATAAAATAAATACAAATACAGTTCAGGCTACATTAGCTCTTGTAAGTGTCATGTTTTCTTCTGAGACTGTTTAGTGAGTGGGCACTTCCATCCCAATTTCTTCACTAGATTACAGGTACTATTCCCTGAAAGGTACTTTCATTAACTTATCAGTTACCAGTTCTGGCCATTAAAGATGAAAGTCCAGGTCCTGTGGTCGGCCTACTGAAGATGGAGGCTCTTCTCCCTCCTCGAGAGAGAGGTCCAGCTTGACAGGTCCAGCTTGACAGGTCCAGCAAGATAAGAGGCTAAGAGCTAAGAAGAGGAGACAGCAGAGTCCTTTTGTAGTTCTGTGAGGTCACATGGTATCGCACCAAGGTGTGAAGGGCCACTTTTTTGACCCTTTGTCTTAGAGAAAGAGAGTGAGAGACAGATAAAGAGCTTGGAGGAACTCAGTAGTCCATAACAGATCACCATTATAGACAGCCTGTAAAAGGATGTTCAACATTAAAACAACACATCGCTACACATGTATATTTATATGTCCATCTCTCATTTCAATTTAAAGGACTGTATTGGAATGGGGAAAATATGTTAACATTGCCAAAGCAAGTGAAATAGATAATAAATGAAATTCTGCTTGCAGAGTCTCAATTTGTTGTTTGTCCCATTTTGGGAATTCTTGGTTGGTGAGCGGAACCCAGACCTCACAACCRTAAAGGGCAATGGGTTCTATAACTGATTCAAATATTTTTTGCCAGATCCTAATTGGYATGTTGAATTTTATGTTCCTTTTGATGGCATAGAAGACCCCATAACTAAAATAAATTAACAGTAAACATTACACTCACAAAAGTTTCGAAGGAATAGAGACATTTCAAAGGTCTTATTATGGCTACGTACAGTGTTGTAACAATGTGTTGAAGTACACACTCTCTCCCTCTCTCCCCCTCCCTCCCTCTCTCCTTCTCTCAGTCAGTCTATCACTGCCTGTGTCTGGCACAGTAGGACATGGTCCCTGCTGGTGGTCTGATTGGAGCAGCTTGCCTGCATCACAGAGCCCCTGTCGATGACACTCTGAATAGTTGTGGGACCAGATGGTTTGCCAACTCAAAAGAAACAAGAACAATAGAATATGGGCACCCAAAAGAACGAACAAACACATCAAAGTGTCGCTGGTGACTTGGAACAGTCGCTTTTTATCAAGAACACAGGCCCAAAGATAACATAGTTCAACTACATGGGACAGCCAGGAAATGATGAGTGTGTAATTTTGCTGAATGTCAAGCAGACACATATTTTGTCCKCTTTTACAGTCCCYCTACACAGCAGGCCTGTCATAGTGTTGTGTAAAGAAATCTATTACCATTCAAATTCTTGTTAACACCAACAGATACAAACGGCATCACATTGCATTTCTCAACACTTGTCTCAGCATTTTGTATTATACTGTAGAGATGGGTAACAATACAATTGTAATACAACAAATCTGTCTTCAATGTTGTCATGTATACATATCTTTTCTTACCGGGCTTACTCAATTCACCTCTCAAAAGTCATCCGTGAACACGACTATTGCAAAATGTTGCATGATTAATAACAAARGTTCCAGAGAAACCATTTGAAACGTTACACTACATGTAAAYCAGATGTTAACAGCTAGCTCTGGAGAAGATAATTCAGTCCCTGTGTTAACAGATGAGATGACATGAGCCAGTACTACATTAAAATGACAAGAGAGATGAGTTACCCCCACCAAATKATTTCTCAAAGGACTTAAAGAACARACATAACTGGTAGCACATACTCTATAATAGACATGCTTGTGATATATATTGTCTAGGTATAAATTAAAACAACAATGTATTAATTTATCTCACTTTTTGTGGGACACCTACAGTACACCATAATGGGTACACAGTCATTTGATTGAACACAAYGTGGCTCTGRGTAATGTTGATATGGATTCTGACACACATGTACTAACTACAGYGCATCAATTTAACCTGACCTTRCCCTCRAAMGTCTGTGCTATGTGGGGGTCAATGRGAAGCTCACAGAGAATACAACATGGGAACAACACTTATGCTGACTTTTCCAACCACAAAGACACATGCAGCTCATAAAGSTCTACAGCATGATTGTAACTGTCAAATGCAATTCAATTATGTTTTTGCATTAGTGAATAGCAATCTGCAAGATGGTGTGTGTGCTCTGGTGCGTTCATGTAGATTTGGACCAAAGCCGTATATTCGTTTTTTTAGCCTCAAGACTAAGAGATTTATTTTCAAAGGCGAATCTTACAAAAAGAATGCTAATGTTTGAGCCCATGTTTATTTCATCCCTTATTATGCAGCTGGTCTCTAAACAGAAGGGAATGGATTTGTGCTGACAAGTCAACTCMCTGTCTTCTCTTTTCCTGATCCCTTGTTTACATTTCCTTCTCTCTGTACACAGAGGTGGAGTTTGTTATTTTTGTAAACTAGCTACAGTATCAGCCAGAAAGAATGCAGTATACATTGTCTGCAGCCTCAATGGCACAATAGTTGACCACGGTAGAGCAGTGTTTTTATAAATGACATAAATACTTCTAGAGATACCTAATGACTCACAATGGGCCTCAAGATCTACATCTGAGGATGTCTGGGCGGCCAGCTAAGATGTCTTCACACTCTTTATTACCACCTGAACTAGTGTCCTACCTCCCTATAGAACATGGAAGTAGGGTTTCTACATCTGAGGATGTCTGGGCGGCCAGCTAAGATGTCTTCCCACTCTTTATTACCACCTGAACTAGTGTCCTACCTCTCTATAGAACATGGAAGTAGGGTTTCTACATCTGAGGATGTCTGGGCGGCCAGCTAAGATGTCTTCCCACTCTTCATTACCACCTGAACTAGTGTCCTACCTCTCTATAGAACATGGAAGTAGGGTTTCTACATATGGTATTCCTTTCAACAGTGTCTCTTGATAACAATGAAAAAATGCAATCTGGTTCATCTAATGTGACGAACTATAATATCTTACATTAAATGTGAAGATTTAATTGGTTCATAATTCAAAGGCAAGTCTTTTTTTACACATTTCATCAAGCAGTTCACAACTTTCTGAGCTCTATCAAAGCCCACTACTTCTTAACTAGCACTTTAAAGTACTCCTAAAGGTCGACCACCCATTGAGAAGTGTGGAGTTTGTGAATAATTCATTCTCACTGTTCTCTTCTAAAAATGGAGAGCGGAAWTCAATTTCACATACTTGAGTCCATCTCCTTATTTATGCCTGTTGGTAAATTTAGATGGCATTTATTTTCTAATTACTGTAGTAAATTATCAATATGCCAATTGATTTGGCAAAGGGTAAGAGTAGTGTATAGTAGCAGAGGCGCAACCTTCACTGGGGACGGGGGGACATGTCCCCCCCACATTCTGAAATTGCATTTTTGTCCCCCCCCAGTTGTATCATTGGAATGTGATACAAAACGAGGCAACGGTGTGCTTTAGGACCACGAGGACGCCTCTAAGTGGTCGGGTAGGCTGTTTGGAGTGTTTATCTGGCTGGATAATAATATGCCCCCCCACTTCTAAAACCAAAGTTGCTCTCCTGTATAGTAAGATGGCCAATGATCCTCATACTGAACATATCCACTCCCAAGCAATGATAACTACTACTCTCTAAGTTCTCAGACACTTCCGTTTACATTTGAGCTATCCAGAGTGACTTACTGGTAGGTAGGACAACCACATATCTCAGTCATAGAAAGTAAAAATGTTTGCAATAAAGTAACTATCAGCAAAGTCTGCGCTTCTAGGGGAAAAAAGACATGGCAGTGAACATGGATTCATTTGTTTGTTTTTCATTCATTATTCAAGGATTTCAGACACAGTATGAAACAAACACTAAATCAAATGGAGGGCATTTCAAAAAGGCTTCCCTGAATGCCACAACAATATGTCGAACAAGRGCAGCAGCTGTAGACCAAGGATTAAATCTCTGGCACAATTCAATGGCCATGGAGTCAACTGGGCCCATGCTGCCATGCTGCCATGTGTGGTCTGGCTGTTCGAGGCCAGACCACACACCACAGCCCAATCCTCTGGTTTGGCACCAGCCACAGTCATTAGGGGCCATTGCCATTTCCAAAGTCTCCACTGACAACACTGCCAGCAGTCCACCCCATATGATCATCAAACAGCGATTTGCCCACTCACTAGAAACCTTTTAGGTAATGTCTAAGTTGAAATGCAGGACAGAAGGATAGGACAAAATATAGCACGTACATGAAGATAGGGCTCCTGAGTGGCGCAGTGGTCTACGGCACTACATCTCAGTGCAAGAGGCCTCACTACAGTCCTTGGTTTGAATCCAGGCTGTATCACATCTGGCTGTGATTGGAAGTCCCATAGGGCGGAGCACAATTGGCCCAGCGTCATCCGGGGTAGGCCGTCATTGTAATAAGAATTTGTTCTTAACTGACTTGCCTAGTTAAATAAAAAATGTAGGTTAATTCTATTGGTTGTAATATATTTTCCTAATTGAGCATGGCGTATTTGGCTTAGGATTTGCCTTCATGAAAATGACAAAGGCTTTCTTATTGCTAACAGGACGTGAAGTATAAAACCGTTCTATGTTCTCTAAAGAAAAAACATCACAGCCACTGCCCAGGCACTCTGTATCTGTGCTCACAAACCATTGCAGGAAGATAAATGGAGCTCGCTGGGGGAAATGGATACTGTGTCATCCRTTCACAGAGCAACGGAAGACTGGTCACAGCAGAATGTAACCAGTGGTACACAGAGGAAATTCTGCTTCAGTCTGCTTGAACGGACACGCCTGTAAGTGAGGTTTACTGTCACAGTTACAGTGTTCTTCTGCCACAATCTAATACAATTCTGTAATACCTATGTTACTCTTTAGAGAGCCGTTTAGCTTTATGGGAAACGGATACTGTTTACTTGTCATATCAAGGTGTGACAGATGGAACCACCAGTTGATTGTTGATATGGTTGCTCCCTGCAAATACAAGTCAAACCAAATTAAATCAAATTTTATTTGTCACGTGCGCCGAATACAACAGGTGTAGTAGACCTTACAGTGAAATGCTTACTTACAAGCCCTTAACCAACAATGTGGTTTTAAGAAAAATACGTGTTAAGTAAAAAAATAGATAAGTAAAAAATAAGAAATAAAAGTAACAAATAATTAAAGAGCAGCAGTAAAATAACAATAGCGAGGCTATACGGTATACAGGGGGTACCGGTACAGAGTCAATGTGCGGGGGCACCGGTTAGTCGAGGTAGTTGAGGTAAGTTTACATACACCTTAGCCAAATACATTTAAACTCGGTTTTTCACAATTCCTGACATTTAAATCCTAGTAAAATTCCCTGTCTTAGGTCAGTTAGGATCACCACTTTATTTTAAGAATGTGAAATGTCAGAATAATAGTAGAGAATGATTTATTTAAGATTTTTTTTATTTCATCACATTCCCAGTGGGTCAGAAGTTTACATACACTCAATTAGTATTTGGTAGCATTGCCTTTAAATTGTTTCACTTGGGTCAAACATTTTGGGTAGCCTTCCACAAGCCTCCCACAATAAGTTGGGTGAATTTTGGCCCATTCCTCCTGACAGAGCTGGTGTAACTGAGTCAGGTTTGTAGGCCTCCTTGCTCGCACACGCTTTTTCAGTTCTGCCAACACATTTTCTATGGGACTGAGGTCAGGGCTTTGTGATGGCCACTCCAAAACCTTGACTTTGTTGTCCTTAAGCCATTTTGTCACAACTTTGGAAGTATGCTTGGGGTCATTGTCCATTTGGAAGACCCATTTGCGACCAAGCTTTAACTTCCTGACTGATGTCTTGAGATGTTGCTTCAATATATCCACATAATTTTCCTCTCTCATGATGCCATCTATTTTGTGAAGTGTACCAGTCACTCCTGCAGCAAAGCACCTCCACAACATGATGCTGCCACCCCAATGCTTCACGGTTGGGATGGTGTTCTTTGGCTTGCAATTCTCCCCCTTTTTCCTCCAAACATAACGATGGTCATTATGGCCAAACAGTTCTATTTTTGTTTCATCAAACCAGAGGACATTTCTCCAAAAAGTACGATATTTGTCCCCATGTGCAGTTGCAAACCGTAGTTTGGCTTTTTTATGGCGGTTTTGGAGCAGTGGCTTCTTCCTTGCTGAGCGGCCTTTCAGGTTATGTCGATATAGGACTCGTTTTACTGTGGATATAGATACTTTGTACCTGTTTCCTCCAGCATCTTCACAAGGTCCTTTGCTGTTGTTCTGGGATTGATTTGCACTTTTTGCACCAAAGTATGTTAATCTCTAGGAGACAGAAGGCGTCTCCCTCCTGAGCGGTATGACGGCTGCGTGGTCCCATGGTGTTTATATTTGCGTACTATTGTTTGTACAGATGAACGTGGTACCTTCATGCATTTGGAAATTGCTCCCATGGATGAACCAGACTTGTGGAGGTCTACAATTTATTTTCTGAGGTCTTGGCTGATTTCTTTTGATTTCCCATGATGTCAAGCAAAGAGGCACTGAGTTTGAAGGTAGGCCTTGAAATACATCCACAGGTACACCTCCAATTGACTCAAATGATGTCAATTAGCAGAAGCTTCTAAAGCCATGACATAATTTTTATGGAATTTTCCAAGCCGTTTAAAGGCACAGTCAACATAGTGTATGTAAACTTCTGACCCACTGGAATTGTGATACAGTGAATTATAAGTGAAATAATCTGTCTGTAAACAATTGTTGGAAAAATTACTTGATTCATGCACAAGGTAGATGTCCTAACCGACTTGCCAAAACTATAGTTTGTTAACAAGACATTTGTGGAGTGGTTGAAAAACTAGTTTTAATGACTCCAACCTAAGTGTATGTACATGTGGGTAGAGTTCAAGTGACTGTGCATAGATAACAAACAGAGAATAGCAGCAACGCAAATAGTCTGGGTAGCCATTTGATTAGCCATTCAGGGGTCTTATGTCTTGGGGGTAAAAGCTGTTGAGCAGCCTTTTGGACCTAGACTTGGTGCTCCGATACCGCTTGCCGTGCGGTAGCAGAGAGAACAGTCTATGACTAGGGTGGCTGGAGTCTTTTACAATTTTTAGGGCCTTCCTCTGACACCGCCTGGTATAGAGGTCCTGGATGGCAGGAAACTTGGCTCCAGTGATGTTCTGGGCCATACGCACTACCCTCTGTAGTGCCTTGCGGTCGGAGGCCGAGCAGTTGCTTTACCAGGCAGTGATGCAACCAGTCAGGATGCTCTCAATGGTGCAGCTGTAGAACTTTTTGAGGATCTGAGGACCCATGCCAAATCTTTTCAGTCTCCT
>NC_036860.1:77516965-77530860 GCF_002910315.2 Salvelinus sp. IW2-2015
GAAATACATCCAAAGGTACACCTCCAATTGACTCAAATTATGTCAATTAGCCTATCAGAAGCTTCTAAAGCCATGATATAATTTTCTGGAATTTTCCAAGCTGTTTGAACGCACAGTCAACTTAGTGTATGTAAACTTCTGACCCACTGGAATTGTGATACAGTGAATTATGTGAAATAATCTGTCTGTAAACAATTGTTGGAAAAATTACTTGTGTCATGCACAAAATAGATGTCTTAACCGACTTGCCAAAACTATAATTTGTTAATAAGACATTTGTGGAGTGGTTGAAAAACAAGTTTTAATGACTCCAACCTAAGTGTATGTAAACTTCCGACTTCAACTGTATGTACATGTAGGTAGAGTGCAAGTGACTGTGCATAGATAATAAACAGAGAATAGCAGCAGCGCAAAAGGGGGGGTGGGGCAATGCAAATAATCTGGATAGCCATTTGATTAGCCGCTCAGGAGTCTTATGGCTTGGGGGTAGAAGCTGTTGAGCAGCCTTTTGGACCTAGACTTGGCTCTCCGGTACCGCTTGCTGTGCGGTAGCAGAGAGAACAGTCTATTTTTAGGGCCTTCCTCTGACACCGCCTGGTATAGAGGTCCTGGATGGCAGGAAGCTTGGCTTCAGTGATGTACTGGGCCGTAAGCACTACCCTCTGTAGTGCCTTGCGGTCGAATGCCGAGCAGTTGCTTTACCATGCAGTGATGCAACCAGTCAGGATGCTCTCAATGGTGCAGCTGTAGAACTTTTTGAGGATCTGAGGACCCATGCCAAATCTTTTCAGTCTCCTGAGTCATCAGTAAACTTAATGATGGTGTTGGAGTCGTGCCTGGCCATGCAGTCATGAGTGAACAGGGAGTACAGGAGGGGACTGAGCATGCACCCCTGAGGCTAGAATTAAAGTAATATAACGTTGTATTATTTTCGCCATTTTAGATTTTTTTGCTATTTGTATTGTCCTGTTWAAACACTGCTCACATGCTTATCTACATACATGTGCTTATCCACATACAATTTGCTTTTCCATCTAGATTAAAATTAACATAATTTCTTACCAAAAAAGCCAATCTATCTGTAGTGGGTTGAATAATTTAGAGGTCTGTAATAAATCACCTTGAGAGGCCCTTGGAGGCCCGGGGTGAAATATATCTGAATTAGCCTCTGAATATATCTAGCTGCTCCATAGCAACCAGTCAACCCAGCGGAACCAATGATGTTCTAGYAATCATCTTTTGGCCCACGTGGGTGGCATTTTAAAGAGTCTACCGTCACAAAGGTAGGAGGATAATGGTGAAAGAGGGTACTCTAATGTAGCTCAAAGCAAATGGAGCTCTGACGTAGGGGAGTGTCTGTGAGTCCCCTACTTACCTTTGGTCGTCCTTGAAAGACTGCTGTTGTCAATTCCCCTCCCACCCAACATCTTTTCCCTCTGCTCAACTCCAACCTACTTAACACACTCTCACACCATCCTGTCTCTCCCACACACACACACACACACACACACACACACACACACACACACACACACACACACACACACACACACCCACACACACACAACACACACACACACACACACACCACACACACACACCACACACACACACAACACACACACACACACACACACCACACCACAACTCTTTCTTATTTCTTCATGGGCATTAGACCTTTTTCATAGACTAAGGAGTGATTTGGACCTACAGAAAAGAGACCGAGCATGCCCCCATTCTCATCGACGGGCTGTAGTGGAGCAGGTTGAGAGCTTCAACGTTTAGTGTCCACATTAACAACAAACAGAATGTCCAACACACCAAGACAGTCGTCGAAGAGGCACTGACAAAAGCCTATTCCCCCTTCAGAAACTAAAGATTTGGCATGGGTCCTGAGATCCTCAAAAAGTTCTACAGCTGCAACATCGAGAGCATCCTGACTGGTTGCATCACTGCCAGGTACGGCGTTGCTCGGCCTCTGACCGCAAGGCACTAAGAGAGGTACATCGTACAGCCCAGCTCCCGCCTCCAGGACCTCTACACCAGAAGGTGTCAGAGGAAGGCCCTAAAAATTGTCAAAGACCCAAGCCACCCACGTTCATAGACTGGTCTTTCTACTACCGATGGCAAGCGTACCGAGATGCCAAGTCTAGACAAAAAGCTTCTCAACAGTTTACCCCCAAGCCATAAACTCCTGAACAGCGTAATCAAATGGCTACCCGACTATTTGCATTGTGTTGCCCCCCTCCCAATCCCCTTTTTACGCTTGCTGCTACTCTGTTTATCATATATGATAGTCATTTTAACTATACATTCATATACTACTACCTCAATGGCCGACCAACCAGTGCTCCCGCACATTGGCTACCGGCTATCGCCATTGGTCCCCCACCCGCCAACCCTTCTTTTACGCTACTGCTCTCTCTGTTCATCAATATATCGCATAGTTCACTTTTAACCTAATCTACATGTAACCTACTCACCTCAATCAGCCTGACACCGGTGCTCTTATGTAAGCCTCGCTACTTTTATAGCCTGCTACTGTATTAACCTGTGCTTTTTACGTTGTTTTATCTTACTTAACATTTTCACCTAACTACCTTTTTTCACTATTGGTTAGCAGCCGAAGAACGCATTCACATTAGGTTACACCTGTGTTCGCGGCACATGAACAAATATAAACTTGATTAGAAATAGTCCACATGATTGATTACAGGGAAAATGACCGCACACACTTATTTCATCCTTTCCTTTGGAATGTGCTGCTGTGATGAATGCAACATTTCACTGATATTGTGTCCTTAACACTTTGACCTCTGGCATAATATGATGTCTGTATTCCACAGCTTATTTCATCCAGTTCATATGGAGATTGCGCTGTGTGCTTGGAGGTCGGGATAAATGACCCATGCAATAAAAGAGAGGATATGTTATTTGTGCAGCGTTCACAGATGCACTATTAATACTCTAATATTTGTGATATACTCTGGCTCTCATATACAGTATACACATTAAAGTCTGCAAACATGTAATTTCATAATACATTTTTTTTGTCAACATATATGGCATGAAACATTGTCTGTCAAGTGTACATCCTAAACCCCCGTGATTGAGTTAGCCACGCAGCGCTGTCCATGCTGTTGAATGCTTTGTAAGCCGTACAAGGAATTTATGTATTTCTTCTTGATTTAAGTGTTTTTTTATACGCTTATAATCTAGTGTCATTATAGGAAAAAAAAAAAAAATTATAACACAGAAATACCTATATCTACAACATGACATATTGTATAACTGCTATTGAGCCATAAAGTCTGACCTTAAAATCTAACCTCAAGTTGCCACCCTATTCCAACAGTCCTGTCTGYATGCTAGCATATGCATTCCAACCTGATCTGCTGGGGCTAGGAAGTTACACTCTGGTGGCACTATAGCTACTGAGAATGGGTCTGTGCCCATGTGACACTAATTCTCCCTCTGTTTCTTGTAGAAGACTTAAAAAACACTTTGTTTGGAAGGTGTCAACCAGGGGATCGGGGCAATACATCACAACCCTTTGGCCATCCTGCAGATAACACAGCTCATCCACAGCCATTATCTGCTGGATCAGATTGGCCATCAGATTTTCACAGGGCCTCATACATCTACAGGCCCCTTGATCCCGTATCCATGGTAATGACTGAGAGAGGCACACAACACAGCTGGCCTGTTATTTTTCCAACCATTTGAGGAAGAAAGCACAACTGGAAGAGAGGTATCTAACTTGAAATACTGTACAGTCTTTCTATAGAGGCCCTGGGTTGAATATTGAACAACAATCTCATAAACAATGCTATGAGCTTCTATTCCTGGTGCATGTAGGCTATGGTATATAGATTCCTACAGGGCCCCTAAATGTCTAATACGTGCAAGGAAATAGGGGGGAACTGTTGAATGACTGTCTCATACATTGTTCACTGCAGGGATGCATCTCCATTATTCCATTACCTTCTGTCCTATTCCCAACTTCTCCTCCCAATATCAGCTCACGATGCCACCAGGTTAGGAATTCTACTCTAGCCCCAATACTCCTACACCTCCAATGTCAGCAGGATGTGAAGGGATTGGGAGTCATTCTAGCTCTCTCTCTCCCGTGATACATGTGTATGTCATCTGCATGACAAAGCCCTTCTGGGTCTGCCTCCTCTATTTCACCACAGCATGGTTCAACGGGTGCAGTTATAGGTGATAAATGATTTATTTTGTTCTTCGCTTACCATAGTTGACTACTCAGTCTGGGCCATTTCCTCTCATAACACAATGGGATTTCAAGTCCCTAACATTGAGCTTCAGCTGCATAGGCCAGAGCAAACCAAGATTCAGATGCATAGGCCAGAGCAAACCAAGATTCAGATGCATATGCAATATTATTGAATAGATTTTGCTGGGGTTATTAGAATAAGTAATACAGTTGACAATTGTTTGCTTGTGTGTTTTCATTGGGTGATGCTGCATTGCAAAGAACTACCCAAAGCTAATATTCAAAAGAACACTTCAATATTTGCAAGGATTATGTTTTTCTTTTTACTTCCTGACAAAACCTTGACCTTTTAGGAGTGGTTCATCATGAGACGTATATTCATTAAATGCAGAACAATTCATGAAACAATCTACACAACTAGAACCGAACTCAGAACAACATTTCTAAATTAAAATGTCTAATGTTCACTGGTGCCAAAGGGCAACCCTTTACACTGATTAGGAGACTTTCTTACTATTGTCTTTGTGCCAGAACCTCCTCAACAATAAAGATCCGGCAGAACCGTAATGGATTCAGAAAGTAAAAGGAGTCACGTTTTTATTTAATTAGGCATGGTCTCTATTTAATTAGGCTAGTTCATGGCGTAAGGATTTGATAGAATGGATCTTAAATTGTATTACCCTTTCACTGTCATGCCATTTTTGTACATTGAATGAGTTGGCAGGAACAGTAGTCCTTCAAAGTAATTTAAGCATAATTAGAAAAATGGCATTGCACAACTACTAAAAAAATAACAATTGACAAAGCTACATTTCAAGGCTGGAATGGGTGAGAATGCTTTTGTCTTTTATCTTTCAATAATAAATCACGACTCTTTCCTTTCATATTGGTGTCACACCAAGTGAGATGTTATTACTCTGCAATTGAGGAAAGATAATTATCAACAGCCATTTTCTCAGAACTGTAGAATTGCATTTTTTTACCCAGACTATGGTGAGAAACACGTCAATGCTGCAAGGAATATAACTTCAAGAACGTATTTCAAAATGTTCACACACCTGTACACTAATAAAAAAGGATTCAAATCAAATCAAACTTTATTTGTCACATGCGCCGAATACAACAGGTGTAGTCATTACAGTGAAATGCTTACTTACAAGCCCTTAACCAACAATGCAGTTTTAAGAAAAATACGTGTTAAGTAAAAAATCTCTATTAAAATTACAAATAATTAAAGAGCAGCAGTAAAATAACAGTAGCGAGGCTATATACAGGGGGTACCGGTACAGAGTCAATGTGCGGGGGCACCGGTTTGTCAAAGTAATTGAGGTAATATGTACATGTAGGTAGAGTTCAAGTGACTATGCATAGATAATAAACAGAGAGTAGCAGCAGCGTAAAAAAGGTGGGGGTGGGGAGGGCAATACAAATGGTCTGGGTAGCCATTTGATTAGCTGTTCAGCAGTCTTATGGCTTGGGGGTAGAAGCTGTTAAGAAGTCTTTTGGACCTAGACTTGGCGCTCCGGTACCGCTTGCCGTGCGGTAGCAGAGAGAACAGTCTATGACTAGGGTGGCTGGAGTCATTGACAATTTTTAAGGCCTTCCTCTGACATCGCCTGGTATAGAGGTCCTGAATGGCAGGAAGCTTGGCCCCATTGATGTACTGGGCCGTACGCACTACCTTCTGTAATGCCTTGCGGTCGGAGGCCGAGCAGTTGCCATACCAGGCAGTGATGCAACCAGTCAGGATGCTCTCAATTGTGCAGCTGTTGAACTTTTTGAGGATCTGAGGATCCGTGCCAAATCTTTTCTAAAAGGGTTTTGCGGCTGTCCCCATAGGAGAAGCCTTTTTGGTTCCAGGTAGAACTATTTTGGGTTCCATGTAGAACACTCTGTGGAAAGGGTTCTACATGGAACCCAAAAGGGTTCTAATTGGAACAAAAAGGGATTCTTCAAAGGGTTGTCCTATGTGGACAGTCGAAGAACCCTTTTTAGTTCTAGATAGCACCTTTTATTCTAAGAGTGCAGGCCCGAATAATGAGAGGTTCTGAATACCCGTACTCTTCTCATGACTGGGACCAAAAAGTCTAACCCCTCAACCCACTACTCGTAGTCAACACTGCTAGCTAGCTAGCTAGCCAGCTAGCCACCGAGTAGCAGCACAGCAGCATAGCAGCACTGGAGAAACGATTACATTACAACGGAACGACTTGATTAGTGTAGTGTTAGCTGGCTACACAGTTCTCTTTGCTATCTTTGTATCTGAAGATAAATTGGTGTAAGCTTAGAGTTTGTTAGAGTAATTATTCGGTTAACTAGCCAGCTATTTTTCGTAACGTCACGTAGTCAACACTGCTAGCTAGCCAGCTAGCCACCGAATAGCAGCTCTGGAGCTCTGGAGAAACGATTACATTACAACGGAACGACTTGATTAGTGTAGTGTTAGCTGGCTACATAGTTGTCTTTGCTATTTTGTATCTAAGATAATTGTGTAGCTTAGAGTTGGTTTGAGTAATTATTCGGTTAACTAGCCAGCTATTTTCGTCCACCGCCTGCGCTGCCGTCTCCTACCTAGTCAACACCTGCTAGCTAACACTGCTAGTTAGCCAACTTCTACCGAATAGCAGAACTGTAGAAACTCAACTACAACTTACATTACAACGGAACGACTTGATTAGCGTAGTGTTAGCTAGCTACATAGTTGTCTTTGCTGTCTTGTATCCAAGATAATTGTGTAGTTTTTGAGAAATTGTCGAGGTTACCTAGCCAGCTACACGTTCAAACAAAGTCACAACGCAGCCACTGCTAGCCAGCCTACTTCACCGCCAGCAGTACTATATCATTTTAGTCAATAAGATTTTTATTTTATTTTTGCAACGTAAACTTAACTTCCTGAACAACAGTGGTAGTCCACTTGTCATTCTAATCTCCTTTACATTAGCGTAGCCTCTTCTGTAGCCTGTCAACTATGTGTCTGTCTATCCCTTCTCTCCTCTCTTGCACAGACCATACAAACGCTTCACACCGCGTGCGCCGCCATTCTAACCTGGTGGTTCCAGCGCGCACGACCCACGTGGAGTTCCAGGTCTCCGGCAGCCTCTGGAACTGCCGATCTGCGGCCAACAAGGCAGAGTTCATCTCAGCCTATGCGTCCCTCCAGTCCCTCGACTCTTGGCAGACGGAACATGGATTACCACTGACAAACGCTGCTACTACTGCTCTCGCCTCGTCTGCCCACGTTTCTCTCGCACACCCCGAGAGCTTCTGGTCAGCGGGCGGTGGCACTGGGATCCTCATCTCTCCCAAGTGGACATTCTCTCTCTCCCCTGACCCATCTGTCTATCGCCTCCTTTGAATTCCATGCTGTCACAGTTACCAGCCCCTTTCAAGCTTAACATCCTTATCATTTATCGCCCTCAGGTTCCCTTGGAGAGTTCATCAATGAGCTTGACGCCCTGATAAGCTCCTTTCCTGAGGATGGCTCACCTCTCACAGTCCCTGGGTGACTTTAACCTCCCACACGTCTACCTTTGACTCATTCCTCCTGCCTCCTTCTTTCCCACTCCTCTCCTCTTTTGACCTCACCCTCTCACCTTCCCCCCCTACTCACAAGGCAGGCAATACGCTTGACCTCATCTTTACTAGATGCTGTTCTTCACTAATCTCACTGCAACTCCCCTCCAAGTCTCCGACCACTACTTGTGTCCTTTTCCCTCTCGCTCTCATCTAACACTTCCCACACTGCCCTACTCGGATGGGTATCGGCGCGTCCCAACCTTCGCTCTCTCTCCCCCGCTACTCTCTCCTCTTCCATCCTATCAATCTCTTCCTCTGCTCAAACCTTCTCCAACCTATCCTCCTGATTCTGCCTCCTCACCCTCCTCTCCTCCTTTCTGCATCCTTTGACCCTCTATGTCCCTATCCTCCAGGCCAGCTCGGTCCTCCCTCCTGCTCCGTGGCTCGACGACTCACTGCGAGCTCACAGAACAGGGCTCCGGGCAGCCGAGCGGAAATGGAGGAAAACTCGCCTCCCTGCGGACCTGGCATCCTTTCATCCCTCCTCTCTACTTTCTCCTCTTCTGCTCTGCTGCTAAAGCCACTTTCTACCACTCTAAATTCCAAGCATCTGCCTCTAACCCTAGGAAGCTCTTTGCCCACTTCTCCTCCTCTGAATCCTCCCCCCCTCTCCTCCCCCCTCCTCCCTCTCTGCGGAGACTTCGTCAACCATTTTGAAAAAGAAGGTCGACGACATCGATCCTCGTTTGCTAAGTCAAACGACACCGCTGGTTCTGCTCAACACTGCCTACCCTGTGCTTTGACCTCTTTCTCCCCTCTCTCTCCAGATGAAATCTCGCTGTCCTTGTGACGGCCGGCCGCCCAACAACTGCCCGCTTGACCCTATCCCCTCCTCTCTTCTCCAGACCATTTCCGGAGACCTTCTCCCTTACCTCACCTCGCTCATCAACTCATCCTTGACCGCTGGCTACGTCCTCTCCGTCTTCAAGAGAGCGAGAGTTGCAACCCTTCTGAAAACCTACACTCGATCCTCCGATGTCAACAACTACACACCAGTATCCCTTCTTTTCTTTTCTCTCCAAAACTCTTGAACGTGCGTCCTTGGCCAGCTCTCCCTGCTATCTCTCTTCAGAATGACCTTCTTGATCCAAATCAGTCAGGTTTCAAAGACTAGTCATTCAACTGAGACTGCTCTTCTCTGTGTCACGGAGGCGCTCCGCACTGCTAAAGCTAACTCTCTCTCCTCTGCTCTCATCCTTCTAAGACCTATCGGCTGCCTTTGATACTGTGAACCATCAGATCCTCCTCTCACCCTCTCCGACTGGGCATCTCCGGCGCGGCCCACGCTGGATTGCGTCCTACCTGACAGGTCGCTCCTACCAGTGGCGTGGCGAGAATCTGTCTCCGCACCACGTGCTCTCCACATGGTGTCCCCAAGGGCTCTGTTCTAGGCCCTCTCCTATTCTCGCTATAACACCAAGTCACTTGGCTCTGTCATATCCTCACATGGCCTCTCCTATCATTGCTATGCCAGACGACACACAAATTAATCTTCTCCTTTCCCCCTCTGATAAACAGGTGGCGAATCGCATCTCTGCATGTCTTGGCAGACATATCAGTGTGGATGACGGATCACCAACTCAAGCTGAACCTCGGCAAGACGGAGCTGCTCTTCCTCCGGGAAGGACTGCCCGTTCCATGATCTCGCATCACGGTTGACAACTCCATTGTGTCCTCTCCCAGAGCGCTAAGAACCTTGGCGTGATCCTGGACAACACCCTGTCGTTCTCAACTCACATCAAGGCGGTGACCCGTTCCTGTAGGTTCATGCTCTACAACATTCGCAGAGTACGACCCTGCCCTCACACAGGAAGCGGCGCAGGTCCTAATCCAGGCACTTGTCCATCTCCCGTCTGATTATTGCAACTCGCTGTTGGCGCTGGGTCCTGCCTGTGCCATTTAAACCCCTACAACTCATCCAGAACGCCGCAGCCCGTCTGTGTTTCAACCTTCCCAAGTTCCTCTCACCGTCACCCCCGCTCTCCGCTCTCTCCACTGGCTTCCAGTTTGAAGCTCGCATCCGCTACAAGACCATGGTGCTTGCCTACGGAGCTGTGAGGGGAACGGCCCTCCGTACCTCAGGCTCTGATCAGGCCTACACCAAACAAGGGCACTGCGTTCATCCACCGTCTGGCCTGCTCGCCTCCCTACCTCTGAGGAAGTACAGTTCCGCTCAGCCCAGTCAAAATGTTCGCTGCTCTGGCCCCAATGGTGGAACAAACTCCTCACGACGCCAGGTCAGCGGAGTCAATCACCACCTTCCGGAGACACCTGAAACCCCACCTCTTTAAGGAATACTAGGATAAAGTAATCCTCCTAACCCACCCCTCCCCCTTAAAAGAGTTAGATGTACTATTGTAAAGTGTTGTTCCACTGGATTTCATAAGTGAATGCACCAATTTGTAAGTCGCTCTGGATAAGAGCGTCTGCTAAATGACTTAAATGTAAATGTAAATGTACTCAACACCTACTCAAAGTTCAGTGTGCAATAACTTCAGCTATGTCCTCCAACCCTTGAGACGTCCTCTGTATGGTGCTTTGCTTTGTTAGTGGTGGCATTCACGTATATTTATTCTCTCTCTCATAACAATAATAACCATCTAACCCACCTTGGACATTTCTGCCTCACAGTAGGATGACAGTTTGAGTTTTATGTGAACATCTGAAAATCTAATTTCTTGTCACCATCCATGTCTCTGTGACAGGCCAGGGGACCAGTCCCCCTCCTCATTAGCCTGACCCTTCCTGTTGTGTCCCAGCTGTCCTTTGCATCTGCCCCCACTGTCTGTCAAACACCATAATCATATTCAGCCAGTGAAATCAACATGACATATTTAACGGCTACTGTGGAGGAGCCCTAGTTAGTGACTGGATCAGCCTAATGATTGCATAACCATCGAAAAATTGACAGTAATATGATCATGAAAAGAAGAGCCAAGCTATCCCTGTCCGTCCCCTCATAGCCCTCAAGCAACCGAGGGAGAACACAGTCCACAACACACGTCTTATGTTCCTATACGAAGTGAAAGAAACAGTACAAATCATTATGGTGAAAGAGATGAATTATTCAAGAGTGGAGAATGTGTCTTCTCAGCCGATGGAGTGGAAAAGAAGGAGGAGAGGGAGCAGGGGAAGGGTGAGTCTGACAGGGTTAATGTGATAACTAAAAGGGAAGCTCACGTCACCCAGACGCTCCGAAGCCTGGTGAATATTCATTAAATCCCACAATAAGAGAGAATTAATCTGCAATTTAAATTACGAGCCGGCGCACAGGAAGGCTTTGTCTAGATTCCGCTTCCCAGGAGATTCACTCTCTATCCTCCTCACTCCTCACTCCCACGATGAAGCACGAGAGGAGCCATTTGACCAGCAATGAAGGGAGGCTGGCTCACAGCTGCCTCCACCACAGAGGGGGAAATAATGAAGAAGGATGAGGGAGGGAGAGAAAAGAATGGAACAATAGAGGAGTGTGGCCCATTATCTTCTCCATGTGTCCCATAATCCAGAGAAAACAAAGCAATATCCAGCACCACAAAATTGGACACTAGAGAACAGAGAGTTATTGGTGAGAGGAAATAGGCTGCCTGTGCAGAGGACTCAAGTGTCTGTAAATAGCTTTAGAATATACTTTTTAACACGGTCATTCTGACAAGTCTTCCTAGCTTCGCTAAGGTCTGGGCCTTGAATGAAATGATGGTGGTATAGGTAATGCTGGTTCTCAGGTCAATTAAGTAAGGCAAGGCAGCCAAGCCATAGGATGACCTATACTTGCTTTAGAAATGTTGAACACGGAAAACAACTTTCACAATGGGGTCTCTAACCGGTTTGTGAAGATAACATAACCTTGATACATGGTCTAATGGGTGTTATGTTGCTCCCTAATTCAGCTCCTATTTTCATTTCTCCCTCACAGCAGTCAAACGCAATATTAACCAATCTTATTACTAAATAGTTTCATTACAAAAGATTTAATCCATCTGATTTTAAAACCATTAAAAAGTTTATTCCACTAAAATAATAAAGCATAAAACCATCATCTCAGATACATTTGAAAAATTTTCCCTCCTTATAACCCGAGAGTGCTTTGGCAAGAGAGAGACAATTTGACTAAGAGAGTCATCTAAGAGAGTCATCCTAAGAGAGTCATCTCTGGAGGAGCAGAAAGTTACAAGTTTCCAGTAATTGCATTTTCATAAATAAAGAAAGCATGTCCAGCTACTTGCCCTCCCAATATAATGACATCCAATTTAGAAAGGGTAATCAGGCTTTGCCTCTCTATACATGATTTCAGCAAACAAGAAAAATCACACCTCATGAAAACATGTCCCTCAAATGACTTCCTGGAATAGCTTTGATCCTCCTACTTGTCAACTCTAATAGATCCTAACTTAAACATACATAATAACAAGTCATATGGGACGAACTAATACTGTACTCAAAAGGAGCTGGTAATTGTAGATATGCATCTGAGATAGTGCCTGGGAAGGGATTAGATATCATGTTTTCGTGGAGTGTTGTCACGATTAGAAGTATTCCTTTGTCCGAATACTAGTTGGGGCTAATCTGTGTGCGGATTGAATGGACTTCCGCTGCTGCACCCTGGTCACTGCAGATCCCAAGATGCAAACGTGGGAAAAATCAGCATGACATAGTTTTGGGGCTATGTGCCTGCCTTCTGCAGGGTGGTCATCTCTTGATTAGGTTTGCAAGTTGGAGGCATTCTTATTGTTGTTAGAGAATTTAACTAATTGTAATCTACTGTTGTGCATCAAATGGTAAAGAGATTAATTATAGAGCTACTCCTGGTGCCTGAAGTAATGGAAAACATTTCAAGCTTGGGTAGCACATTAAGTTAACCTTAGAGTGATTGTTTTCAAATTCAATGGTCAAAAAGAAACAAAAATTGCTTCTTAGCTAAATGCAATTTCTCAAGCAAAAATGTATCTAGGACTGTCTGGGAGTGCTCTGAGAGAGAGGCCTAATCGGAGGAGCCTAATGAGAGAGAAGTGTAACCTGAGAACTAACTTTTGGCAGAGCGGAGGCTGAACTTTCTTTGTTATTGGTCGTCACCAGGCGGTCCAAAAGAAATAAGCTAAAATTTCAAACAGCTCTTACTCTATAAGTGCATTATCATAATTTTCTCAATTTCACAGCATTATTCCAACCTTAAAGTGTGGAAATATATATAAAACACCGGAAAATACAATTTTTGACTTCACTGCCCCTTTATATGTAAACAGAACATAGAGCATTATCGTTATTATGCCTGCCTGCAACTCTGCTGTGGTCCWGGTACCCTCTAATCACAAACCTACTCTGCTCTGCCTGGCCCATCCACACTAAGGATATGACTAAGGCTACAGCAGGAGATAGGTGTCCACCACAGGAGGTTGGTAGCACTTTAATTARGGAGGACAGGCTTGTGGTAATGGCTAGAGCGGAATCAGTGGAATAGTATCAAATACATCAATCACATGGTTTCCATGGTTTCCATGTGTTTGATGCCATTCCATTTACTCCGTTCCAGGCATTATTATGAGCCGTCCTCCCCTCAGCAGCCTCCACTGGACTGTCTACATACAGTTTCTGTCCTGTCCACGTTTTGAATCCAGGTAGATTATAAGGTTGATTGCCAGTAATAGGAAGTAATAACTTGTGGCTGTTTTCTGATAGATACCAGACAGTAAATGAGATTCTAAAGCTAACATGCTCTACAGGCAGTTATGGTTATACCTGCATTGTGATATGTTAATTCTTTGGCCAGGATAGATTATTTTCAGGACAGCTTTCCTGTGATTTTGGGAGCTTAGAAATGATCAGTGTAGGGAAGTTAACAGCATGTCAGTTTCACACAGGTCTTTACCATTGCAGCAGAGGATACAGGGATAAAAAAAAAAACGTCAGATCCCAAGATGCAAATGCATCAAACAGTGGGAAAATCAGCATGACATAGTGTTGGGGCTATTGTGCCTGCTTCTGCCAGGGTTGTCATCTCTTGATAGGTTTGCAGTTGATGGCATTCTATTGTGTTAGAGGAATTAACTAATTGTAATCTACTGTTGTGACATCAAATGTAAAGAGA
>NC_036860.1:77532315-77550940 GCF_002910315.2 Salvelinus sp. IW2-2015
AAAAAGAAACAAAAATTGCTTCTTAGCTAAATGCAATTTCTCAAGCAAAAATGTATCTAGGACTGTCTGGGAGTGCTCTGAGAGAGAGGCCTAATTGGAGGGATGTGTAACCTGAAAACTAACTTTAGGCAGAGCGGAGGCTAAACTTTCTTTGTTATTGGTCGTCACCAGAGGGTAAAAAAAAAAAAAGGTGAAATTTCAAACAGCTCTTACTCTATAAGTGCATTATCATAATTTTCTCAATTTCACAGCATTATTCCAACCTCATAATGTGGAACTATATATAAAACACAGGAAATCACATTTTTGACTTCACTGCCCCTTTATATGTAAACAGAACATAGAGCATTATCATTTATTCTTTGTGTTACTTCTRYGGTGCACAAAATGTACATATGTTAYAATAACATTTTCTTGAAATACTAATTTCTCATCAGCTTCAATTTGAAMAGAATTCCTTAGAATCAATAGAAAACCACCAGACCAATTTAAGGCCACGTGACAAACAATAATGCAGGTACTAGGGATGGGGGTGTGATCATGTGGGTCTGGGCAGATGGGATGGAGTCGTTKCTGTGCGTCTGTAAGTTTGTATGTGTATGTTTGTATTTGGAGTGAGAGAGAGAGAAAAAAAAAAGGAAAACCACCAGTCCATCAAACATTCTCTGACTAACCTCCATAATTAATAACACAATTCTAAGACCTGTCGTTCATAGCCATTTGTCAGGAACGCTCTGCATTTTAGCTGCATTGTCCCTTATGTCTACACTAAGTGAGGGGGCATTCCTCAATCATTTATAATTTCCTTGAAATATTTCATTATGGTCCCAAAAAGCAATTAAGCCACATTAACAAGCAATGGTTTGGCTATTGTCTCTAACGTCAGCCATTGTTAGGATTAAGGTTTGCATCTCTATTCTCATTTGAGACAGTTAATAGCTTTCTGCGTCTCTGGCAATAATGGGATTTATATGCTAGGCCATTTTCCTCACTTTTAGCACAGTGCTAGTGGATATACATCTATTCTGTTTTTCCCTGTCAAAGACTCATCACCCTCGGTATTAAGTTATATGTTCCATCAATGGTACAGCTAAAGTCAGTAGCTTGTGTTTTCATCTAACCAGCAATTATTATAAAAAATGTTATCATGCACTTGCTCCTATTTTGGCCCCATATTTTTTAAGCTGTGTGTTGCATTAGTGAAAAACACGGTTTTCATCTAGGCTTGATGGTTCTCAGCATTACTGAGTCAAGTCAGGGCCTTAGTGAAATCAGTGGTTTCCCAATATAAAAAGTGCCTGCTATAACTCCAGTCCTGGGATAGTATTTGAGCTGACAGTAAATCAAAACCAAGGACACTCTTCCACAGCACCGGGGGACTCAGGAGAGACTGAGATGATATCACCATACAGTACAACGATAATAAGCCTGCACACATTCATCACCCCAGGCAGAAAGCCTTACCTCAGCTAAAGGCTCCATTCATTTCCACTGAATAGCCACAGTCTAACTTCATGATCATTCTATTATTTCTGATTCCTCCCATGTTAAATTAAAACGTCCTCATCTTGGAGTTAAAACGATTGGCCTGCTACTGGCTTCTTGTTCCTTTGAGAAGTGCTCACTAGCTATTGTATTTTCAAACTGCCATCATTTCTTTCTCTGCAGAAATAGACAGCTATATTGTTTGTACTTTGTTTCACTTGCAAATATGATCTGTCTTGTGCTGTTATAAAAACATTACCATATGCTGCAATGCCAATACRTGATTTTGTTTATATTGTATTGAGCAGTCTGTGAAGACAGAGGAATTAACATAGAGCTGAGCATAGCTATTCAGACGGAATACAAGTGAAGGTTACTGCCATAAGAAGGACTTTCTCTATGATGATTCATCATTTAATAACTAATGCACAAAATAATGCAAGGATTGCAAATGTATACCATTTTCTCAGATACCCTTGGTCTGCGTTAGGCATACTAATCATCTGAACAGATATGGTCCTGAATAGTTTCTTCCTAAGGATCATCTCTGGGTCATAAGTTGTTTACGATTGCAATGAGAATCACAATGTATTACTCAAGAAGACAACGCTTCAGAATGTGCTGCACATAAAGAAGGTAAAGCGGTCAGATGATGCGGATGCTACGCTACAGGACTGTCTTGCTAGCACAGACTGGAATATGTTCTGTGATTCATCCAATGGCATTGAGGAGTATACCACCTCAGTCACCGTTTTCATCAATAAGGGCATCGATGACGTCATCCCCACAGTGACCATATGTACATAGCCCAACCAGAAGCCATGGATTACAGGCAACATCCACACTGAGCTAAAGGCTAGAGCTGCCGCTTTCAAGGAGCGGGACACTAATCCGGACGCTTATAAGAAATCCCGCTATGCCCTCAGAAGCCGCAAGCTGCACAGTGACGCGCCTACCAGACGAGCTAAATGCCTTTTTTGCTCGCTTCGAGGCAAGCAACACCGAAGCATGCATGAGTGCACCAGCTGTTCCGAATGACTGTGTGATCACGCTCTCTGTAGCCAATGTGAGCAAGACCTTTAAACAGGTCAACATTCACAAGACCGCGGGGCCAGACGGATTACCAGGGCGTGTACTCAGAGCATGCGCAGACCTGCAAGTGTCTTCACTGACATTTTCAACCTCTCCCTGACCGAGTCTGTAATACCTACATGTTTCAAGCAGACCACCGTAGTCCTTGTGCCCAAGAATGCGAAGGTAACCTGCCTAAATGACTAACGCCCCGTAGCACTCACGTCAGTAGCCATGAAGTGATTTGAAAGGATGGTCATGGCTCACATCAACACCATCCCGGAAACCCTAGACCCACTCCAATTTGCATACCGCCCCAACAGATCCACAGATGACGCAATCTCAATCGCACTCCACACCACCCTTTCCCACCTGGAAAAAAGGAACACCTATGTGAGAATACTGTTCATGTACTACAGCTAAGCGTTCAACACCACAAAGCTCATCACTAAGCTAAAGACCCTGGGACTAAACACTTCCCTCTGCAACTGGATCCTGGACTTCCTGACGGGCCGCCCCCAGGTAGTACGGGTAGGCAACAACACACAACACCGGGAACCCATCAGGGGTGCGTGCTTAGTCCCCTCATGCACTCCCTGTTCACCCATGACTGCGCGGCCAAGCATGACTCCAACACCATCATTAAGTTTGCTGATGATACAACAGTGGTAGGCCTGATCACCGACAACGATGAGACAGTCTATAGGGAGGAGGTCAGAGAACTGGCAGTGTGGTGCCAGGACAACAACCTCTCCCTCAATGTGAGCAAGACAAAGGAGATGATCGTGGACTACAGGAAAAGGAGGGCCGAACAGGCCCCCATTAACATCGACGGGGCTGTAGTGGAGCGTGTCGAGAGTTTCAAGTTCCTTGGTGTCCACATCACCAACAAACTATGGTCCAAAAACACCAAGACAGCTGTGACGAGGGCACAACAACACATTTTCCCCCTCAGGAGACTGAAAAGATTTGGCATGAGTCCCCAGATCCTCAAAAAGTTCTACAGCTGCACCATCAAGACCATCCTGACTGGTTGCATCACCGCCTGGTATGGCAAATGCTCGGCATCTGACTGTAAGGCGCTACAGAGGGTAGTGTGTACGGCCCAGTACTGGGGCCAAGCTTCCTGCCATCCAGGACCTACACTACCATTCTAGTTTGGGGTCTCTTRGAATTKTTTTGTCCATTAAAATAACATCAAATTGATCAGAAATACAGTGTAGACATTGTTAATGTTGTAAATGACTATTGTAGCTGGAAAAGTCATATTTTTTTCATGGAATATGGCATATGGAGGCCCATTATCAGCAACCATCACTCCTGTGTTCCAATGGCAGGTTGTGTTAGCTAATCCAAGTTTATCATTATAAAATGCTAATTGATCTTTAGAAAACCCTTTTGCGATTATGAAAACTGTTCTGACTAAAGAAGCAATAAAATTGGCCTTCTTTAGACTAGTTGAGTATCTGGAGCCTCAGCATTTGTGGGTTCGATTACAGGCTCAAAATGGCCAGAAACAAAGACCTTTCTTCTGAAACTCATCAGTCTATTCTTGTTCTGAGAAATGAAGGCTATTCCATGTGAGAAATTTCCAAGAAACTGAAGACCTCGAACAACGCAGTGTACTACTCCCTTCACAGAACCCCGCAAACTGGTCTAACCAGAATAGAAAGAGGAGTGGGAGGCCCCGGTGCACATCTCAGCAAGAGGACAAGTACATTAGAGTGTCTAGTTTGAGAAACAGACGCCTCACAAGTCCTCAACTGGCAGCTTCATTAAATAGTACCCGCAAAACACCAGTCTCAACGTCAACAGTGAAGAGGCGACTCCAGGATGCTGGCCTTCTAGGCAGAGTTGCAAAGAAAAAGCCATATCTCAGACTGGCAAATAAACAGAAAAGAGTAAGATGGGCAAAAGAACACAGMCACTGGACAGAGGAACTCTGCCTAGAAGGCCTGCATCCCGGAGTCGCCTCTTCACTGTTGACGTTGAGAATTTGTGTTTTGCGTGTACCATCTAAACTTGGATTAGCTAACACAGCGTGCCACTGGAACACAGGAGTGATGGTTGCTGATAATGGGCCTTTGTACGCCTATGTAGATATTCCATTAAAAGTCAGTCGTTTCCAGCTACAATAGTCATTTACAACATTAACAACGTCTACACTGTATTTCTGATCAATTTTATGTTATTTTAATGGACAAAAAATAGATTTTCTTTCAAAAACGAGGACATTTTTAAGTGACCCCAAACTTCTGAACGGTAGTGTATATACTAGGTGGTGTCAGAGGCCATAGACTGTTCTCTTTGCTACCGCACGGCAAGCGGTACTGGAGCGCCAAGTCTAGGTCCAAAAGGCTCCTTCAACAGCTTCTACCCCCAAGCTATAAGACTGCTAAATAAGTAATCAAATGGCCACCCGGACTATTTACATTGACCCCCCCCCCGCTGTTTATTATCTATGCAGTCACTTTACCCCTACCTACATGTACAAATTACCTCAACTAATCTGTACCCCTGCACATTGACTCGGTACCGGTACCCATGTATACAGCCTCGTTATTGTTACGTAATTTTATTGTGTTCATTTTTATTATATTTTTTACTTTGCAAATATTTTATTAACTCTATTTCTTGAACTGCTGGTTATTTTTTGTATCTATTTAACTACGCAAGTCAGTTAAGAACAAATTCTTATTTACAATGACGGAATACACCAGCCAAACCCGGATGACGCTGGGCCAATTATGTACCGCCCTATGGGACTCCCAATCACAGCCAGATGTGATACAGCCTGGATACGAACCAGGGACTGTAGTGACACCTCTTGCATTGAGATGCAGTGCCTTAGACCRCTGCGCCACTCAGGCTTGTAGGTAAGTGTTTCACGGTAAGATCACCTGTTGTATTCGGCGCATGTGACAAATACAATTTGATTTGATTTAATGTTGTAGCTAGGCATTGTCTTACGTCAGATAGCGCGTTGATTCCGCCTGCAGGGACGAGCGTCAAAAAGGAGTGACGCCATCTGACGTAAGACAATGGTAGCTAGATTGTCTTGATTTTCATGACCAAGCAGCTTGTCAACTATAAACAGACAGGTGCATTCCTTCTTCATCACAATTAAAACATGCTGTTCATCACATGGCCACCTTCAGGGTGGAACAGAGATTTGGCTCAGAATGTTTGTGGGTGTTTGTGTCTGTTAAGTTTACAAATGAAAGAATTCTGGAAGTGGAAGAGGCACTGAATTCAGGCTTAATTATCCCAGAACTTCTTAAATCAACCTTTCACATGATGCCAGTGTTTGGGTAKATAAGACAGATCCATCTTTGTCTACCTCTGGCTATCTTCCTTCCTCAGGAGCAAGCTTATCTCTTCACACTATCTCTGGACAGATGCCACACCATTGTGTGATTGGCTCCCAATCATTCTGGTGTTTACCATTAAGGGGAAAATGTGCATGGGCAATGTAGCAACACATTTTGGCAATGTATCATACAGTATTATATCCACGGTTGAGGAGTAACTGATTACCTGTAAAAATTACATGAAATCTGATTACCTTTTTGTTTTTCTTTACATCACCAACAAAAATATTGTTTAAAATATTAWTTTTTTTAACCTTTATTTAACTAGTCAAGTCAGTTAAGATCAAATTCTTATTTACAATGACGGCCTACACCGGCCAAACCAGGACGACGCTGGGCCAATTGTGCGCCGCCCTATGGCACTCCCAATCACTGCCGGTTTTGTTACCGCCTGGATTGTAATCAGATTTCATACTTTTGAAAAACTACATGATTACTTATTGGATTACATTTAAATTCAAAAGGGATGTTTGCAACAAACAAAAAACACGCTATGAAACCGTTCTGTTCTCAATGACATTCAATTGAAAAGAGGCGCAAGTTTAAGTTTATTCCACCTGAGCGAGTCTTGACCACAAGTCAGAGACCACTATGATGACACACCAAATGTGTTTGATCCTTTTTGTCTTCTTCGAATGCTTCTTAGGGGGAAAGTAATTCAAAAGTAACTGAAAGTAATCCAATTACATTACTGAGTTTGGGTAATCCAAAAGTTACATTACATATTTCAATTTTTGACAGGTAACTAGTAACTGTAACAGATTACATTTAGAAAGTAAYCTACCCAACCCTGAATTTATATCACAACGAATATACCTGTTCATTTCCTCATCTTTGTGTAACACCAATTCATCTTGATTCATCTGAACCAAACAAACTCATATTTTTGCTTGAGGAAAAGCTTTTGCTTGAAATGGAAACATGTGTTAGCTGGGTAACAATACGTCAAAACTTGCAGGCCTAAGTAWTACCATAATGAAGTATGACAGTTTCCTCTTCGCAGTTCCAGGTAGACAGTGTGTGAAGACAAGAGCAAGGACAGCTGTGTCAACTTGAACAGCCTCAGAGGCCCACGCATGTGTTAGGGCTACATGTGGGCCCACAGGGAAATCAAAGCAGGGAGGGATACGTGCAAGCGGAAGGCTAGTGAGCTCTAAGTGCTGAGATCTGACACAATGAGATCTGTAGCGCCGGACCACCTGCGGTAATTGTGCCGAAGAAGAGATMGGAGACATTTGTTTGATCTGCTGGATATAACCTTTTTTTTACACTCTTAGAAAAAAAGGTGCTATCTAGAACCCTTTGAAGAACCCTTTTTGGTAGAACCTTGACCCAAAAGGGTTCTACCTGGAACCAAAAAGGGKTCTTCAAAGGGTTCTAGATAGCAGCTTTTTTTTCTAAGAGTGTAGCTGTCTGTCCCACAACCACCAGTGGGAGTTCAGCATGCTAAAACCACCAGCCTGCTACAGCTTATGCTATTTTAGCTGGAGTTCTGTGTATTCTAAGGTAACCCTATTGGACCCACATCTGACACAAACACACACATAACTGTATCACATGCACATAGTACATGTACATACACTTTAAGCAGAGATAATGTAACTCCTAAAGACTGCCAGTTGTTCTACTGAATCTGTCCGGTGCTGAACTGTTTTTCAGATAAACTCCCCCAGACGTGTCTTCAGATGAGTACTGCTACTGYATCTGGAATCAGATCACCCTTCCACAAGGTGATACAAATGAACCACTGGTCTTAACACAGAATGCATTGTAAGGCGTTTTCTATGTATGCCTCTTTCTCCTTTTGAGATTAAACTGATAGAATCATGCTTTCCTTTTTCTGAACAGAAATGAGCTATCTCTCAATAGATTCTATGCAGCACACATCCAGACAGACTCAGTGTGTGGTAAATCTCTAATTCAATAGTTGGCATTGAGTGTTGGCCACACAACTTCTACGAGTCTCCCCCTCCTCTCTCTATCTCCCTCAATATTATATTTTAATATCAATTTAAGGGCCTTATTGGCATGGGAAACATATGTTTACATTGCCAAAGCAAGTGAAATAGATCAAACAAAAGTGAAATAAACAATAAACAATGTACAGTAAACATTACATTTACAAAAGTTCCAAAAGAATAAAGATGTTTCAAAAGTCATATTATGTCTATATACAGTGTTGTAATGATGTGCAAACAGTTAGAGTACAAAAGGCAAAATAAATAAACATACATATAGGTTGTATTTACAATGATGTTTGTTCTTCACTGGTTGCAGGTCACACATCTTGCTGCTGTGATTGCACACTGTGGTATTTCACCCAATAGATTGTTTTCAAATTATTTGTGGGTCTGTGTAATCTGAGGGAAATATGTGTCTCTAATATGGTCATACATTTGGCAGGAGGTTAGGAAGTGCAGCTCAGTTTACACCTCATTTTGTGGGCAGTGTGCACATAGCCTGTCTTCTCTTGAGAGCCAGGTCTGCCTTCGGCTGCCTTTCTCAATAGCAAGGCTATGCTCACTGAGTCTGTACATAGTCAAAGATGTCCTTAATTTTGGGTCAGTCACAGTGGTCAGGTATTCTGCCACTGTATTCTCTCTGTTTAGGGCCAAATAGCTTCTAGTTTGCTCTGTTTTTTGTCAATTCTGTCCATTGTGTCAAGTAATCATTTTTTTGTTTTCTCATGATTTGGTTGGTCTAATTGTGTTGCTGTCCTGTGGCTCTGTGGGGTCTGTTTGTGTCTGTGAAGAGCCCCAGGACTAGCTTGCTTAGGGGGCTCTTCTCCAGGTTTATTTCTCTGTAGGTGATGGCTTTGTTAAGGAAGGTTTGTGAATTGCTTCCTTTTAGATGGTTATAGAATTTAACAGATATTTTCTGGATTTTGATCATTAGCGGGTATCGGCCTAATTCTGCTCTGCATGCATTATTTGTTTTTTACGTTGTACACAGAGGATATTTTTTGCAGAATTCTGCATGCAGAGTCTCAATTTGGAGTCCCATTTTGTGAATTCTTGATTGGTGAGCCGGACCGCAGACCTCACAACCATAAAGGGCAATGGTTTCTTTAACTGATTTGAGTATTTTTAGCCAGATCCTAATTGGTATGTCAAATGTTATGTTCCTTTTGATGGCATAGAAGGCCCTTCTTGTCTTGTCTCTCAGATTGTTCACAGCTTTGTGGAAGTTACCTGTGGCGCTGATGTTTAGGCCAAGGTATGTATACTTTTTTGTGTGCTCTAGGGCAACGGTGTCTAGATGGAATTTGTATTTATGGTCCTGGGAATTTTAGATTTTATTTTAACCCAACAAGCTGTTTTTAAAACAACTTTGCAAGACAGGCAATTTACTGTTAAAGAACTGATACACAGTTCTTCACTGGCGAGGCTGGTCTTGATCTGCTGGTATGAAGAGGGAAGATGGATAACGAGGTGTTTTCACAGCATGTAGTCAAAAAACACAAGGCTCTCCCAGGTCATGGGTGCAATATGCGAATATACGAATAACTTATTACACTGTCTTGGAGGCTGGAAGACACATAAAGCAATGAATCATAAGTTGACAACGGTTTCACTGTAACCCAAAAAGGTAATGATATCCATGATACTGTAGCAACAGATCCCAGATGAGACTGTAATATGTTCTACCATAACTTACTGCCCATTACTCATGTCATAATGAATCAATAAACTATGCAAGARCATAGACCATCAATTTCTGTTAAGTGCCTCTGTAGAYGCGTCCCTAATTTATGTGCTGTCTGTCACCTCCGGTCGCATGGCAAATGGCCCAACAAAACAAAAAAGACAATGCCCAAGGACTAGTCAGCCTTTCCCCCTCTGTAGTGCCAAAATGTATCTCTCTGTTACAGTAACCAAAGGACTGATTATTTAAATGTATGTTAGTGATGCGATTGCTTCCATTTCTGCTATCTATCTAAAACGTGTCCCCTTAGGATAACTCTGATGCTATCTATATGGATGTATGATCTCTGTGGTAACTTGTATCTGGACAGGGTGAACTCTAACTGGTCTATGCAAAGGGTTTTATAGTCTTTAGCAATTCTGCCTTATCTCCACTGTCTCATCCCACACACAAGCCTTTAGATGCTGTGACATCCTGTGGAGATTGGGCCTGGGTGATCAGGTTACTGTAACTAGGTATCGTTTAATTGATCAATGGTGGTTGGTTTTGGTTTGAAAGAGTCACACCTTCAAATGTTATAAATGGAATTAACTGCATTTATTCTGCCTCTTATCCTATATCCTGCCCATGGACTAAGATTGTATGCATGCTTCTCTTGTAAGCTACCCAGGCCTTCGGCATGAGTAGGCCTGTTATGTTCATGCTTGGCTTTGGTAACTCTAGGATCTTCATGCCTAGGTAATGCCTTGTAATGCTTGTTAATGCTTTGTAACTTAAGCTTATGCCTTGTACAATGTAATAATTCATTTTACAATGTTAAATAAATCTATTTGCCTCTGAAAGAAAATGATTAGACCTTTCTTGATTGCCTATTACTGTAACTCAACTATAGTTTTGTGCATATTTCTAAATCCTCTTTATGGAGTCAGATAAATACATTTAATAGGCTAAGTGCATAGTCTTATTATGGGTCGCATGTGAGGTGTGTATATAATATACACATATCAGATATTACCCCACTACACCTCTCTTACCATAAGGTAGGCATGAGAAATGCATCACAATCGCAGTCGTGGTGCGAAAGTATTATCAGGATTATCAACAGCAAGAGAGCCCTACCTACACTACAGTGTCAACAACGAACTATACCATCTTCCAAAAAGACACTCAAATATTGATGTAAAACTGGACTGACTGCTATTATTACTGAACAGAGAGAAAGTTTACTTTTGAAGGGYACATTGAAACTTTAGCAGSACATTTTGAAAATAGGATATTAWAGAGTGGTTATTCACCATGCWAAAACTGAAGTCCATGGCAATGTCATTAGGGACAGAGTGATATGCTGCTGCTTTAGGGATCACTCAAATACTGAGAAAGCAAGTCAACGTCAGAGCAGTATTAAAAGCTTTCCACTCAATGCACAGCGTTTTTCGTTAAACGCAAAGGATTTGCAAAAAAGTATTAGGCCCCCTTGCAAGATCATTCAAATTAGGCATCTTCTGCTTTGAATTTTGAAACAATGTTGACAGAGAAAGAAGTGGAAGGTGGAGAGAGAAAGAGGGAAGTAGGAGAGAGGGAGAGAGAAACAGGGAAGGAGGAGAGAGGGAGAGAGAAAGAGGGAAGGAGGAGAAAGGGAGAGAGAAACAGGGAAGTAGGAGAGAGGAAGAGAGAATTCAGCCACACACGGTCAGAATTTTTCTATAAAAAAAAAACGTAAGGGGTCTCATCTGATCTCTCTGATCTTCTAAATCATAAAGCTCAAATAAAATGGTATTTTGGCAAAGGGATTTAATAAGTAAATTAAGGGCATGATTTTAATGACTTGTTTAGAATACTACGTAAGTGTACATTGATAGAAATACATCCTCCATCACTACCTACTGTAATGGACCATGTGCAAAAAGGGGTCGTACAACGTGTACTAAGTACCATGAAATTATTCACTTTTCTGCTCTCACTGTTGGCTGCTGGCCATTCTTTCATCATATATTCCCAACAGTCTTGGGTTTGAATAAGAAATCAATGCTACAGTCCATCCACCTAAACCTTCTATGGCAGTCAGTCATTTTATGCAAATGTAATCTCTAAATCTGAAACTTTGTCAAGCCAGCACATCCCCAATCCCATCCTGCCCCTCTAATCTCCTGTGCTTAGCATTTATGCGGCAGGTGCTTTTTGTTGGGTTACTGCTGGTGAATGTAAGAGCACCCTGTCGTTCGTGGCTGCGTGGGGAGAATCCAACTTCATTCACATGCAGGGCCAGGTAACACCAGTGTTGTTCATGTCTCCTGAGGTTTCTCCTACAGACAGTCTGTTAATGCAGCTTCGTCGTGGGGAAGACAGGCCGACCCTGGCCCTGCTACGTGGAATACTAATGCCCTCTGTCATGCAGAGACCCCTTATACACACCTACTTTCTCTTGTCTTTTCTTTGTGTAGCATTAAAAAGTCTAAAAATCTATTTTCACAGTGTTGCAAAGTTATCAAAGATCTGGCTTGGAACTCTGATCTCAATTTCACAGCCTCCCCCTCTCTCTTTCTTCCTTGCAGGGGAGGGTTCTAGATAGGTCCAGGTTGGATCTTCCTCAGGCGTTAGGATTGAGGAGTAGGATGGAGGGTAATAGATGGATGACAGATGATGAGGAGTGGAGATGAAGAGCTCGATATGAGGTGACGGCTGAGTGGCAGTCATGTGGGGGTCTCAGGCGAGTCGCCAGGGATGGCCGTCTGCCCACAATTACTGACCTGTCCAGGTGAGCTGTGATGAGTTGGCCAGAACCGTAACCTCCAATTGGAGTGGCTTAAAGTCCCGGTCCCTCTTCAGTCATCGAATTTCACAGAAGTCCCCTCAGATTATCTCACACTTTGATTTCTTCTGGCGGAGAATAGGGCCCCTCTTTGAATCAGCAGCCAGGCAGAAAATGTGAAGAGAACAGAGCAGGCTGCATAATTGACTTTGGACTGAGGCGACATTCAAGTCTGCAGAGGTGTATCTGATTGGAGGCTGCCCTCCTGCCCCGTTCTGTTTACGTCTGCCGTCTCCCCTCCCAGACAAAAATAAATGACAAACATTAACAATGAAGTGGCTCCCTGTTTGAYGATGTTATATTTGAATGACATTCTCTTTTATCTATGGCTATGTTGGGTAGATAAAGTCTCCAGACAAGATAGYTGAATGCAGAGATGATGGAGAAGCTTCTTTCCTCTATTAGACTTCATTWAGMAATAATCCCTTGAGGGCCTAAACCATATCCACAAATAACCACTATGAAAAAGAAAGGCAAACACAGCACATCTGCCAAAGAAATAACATGCTTCTCAGAGAAAGCTAAAACTACTTGTATGGTGAGGGTCAATACCAAAGCCAAATTGGCCCACTAGGGGGCTTTGTCCCGCCAAAAAAACTCAATGTACAGACAGAAACAACCAGACTAGCAAATTAATGTTCCAATTAAAACGGAAGCTTCATACTATCGGTATTTTAAATATACGTGCAATGAATGCGAATGTTGACTGCAGATCCAGTACATCTTCACGGTCACTTGCTGTCTGACGAATTCTAGTCACAGCAAAAGCTGTGAGAGAGAGATTTAGCCTACTCTCTGCCCCACTGCTTGTGATTTAGGTGCCCCCAGATAGATTGGGCCATTGTCACTAGAATGGGCCCTAATGGACTGGGCCTGGAAGCTTTGACTCTTCAACAGACTGCTTCACACTCCAGAAAATACGATAATCACCTGTCCGTTGAGCCCACTAAGCCCAGAAAAACACTMATGTTACGTTCAACTGAGAGTTAAAGCACTTGTCTTATCTACAAAAGGAAGGAGTCTTCTTGATATGTATGCCACACCCTTACCCATTCAGAAATGCCTTTTTTGTTGCTGTTTCACGAAATGCTCAAGGACAACCTGATAGAAACGTATTGGGAGTACAATTAACAGACACAGAAGTCCCCCAGATTTTCATCTAGAACCTGCTTATTAATCATTCAAGGCCCAGCTAATATTCTGATGGAAATCCATCTGATAGAAGGTTGTGTTGGAACAGGTCTGCAGTATTCCAACAATTGTGTGCATCTGACATGACATATTGCACAGGGCTAAGTATCCTCTGTTTCCTGTGAGATGTAGGCTACAGTAAGCCTCAGAACAACAAAGTCCCATTTCAGTTCTCTCTCTAGGTAGAACTTGTCATGTCTCACTTGGGTAACACACACAGACACACTATACTGGAGCTGTGTCATAGGGGGATAAGACCGACGGCCTGAAATAGCCTCCTTGAAAACATGAGACAAAATATATACATACTTCTTATTCAGTAAAGACTTGCATTACAGASATAGGGTGGCACGTAGCCAAGCGKTTAAGAGTGTTGGACCAGTAACCAAAAGGTTGMTGGTTTGAATCCCAGAGCTGACTAGGTGAAAAATGTGCTCTTGAGCAAGGTGCTTTACCCTAATTGCTCCTGTAAGTCTGTCTTGATAGAAGTGTCTGCTCAAATGTAAATACTAGCTTTATGGAACCTGAATGACAGACTATTGTGGCTCACCACTGCATCATGTCTGCTATTCATGATTTTAGGAGTGTTTTGTAATTATGTGCCATTGATGATTGGCCCCTCTCATGGGTGAATTCCCTGAGCCTATATGTGCCATTACCTTGTGTTGAGTAGATTTTCATGGTTACCGCTCCCTCAAGTGGAAAATGGAAATAATGACTCTACATCACTCTCTCTCACGATGCCACTGCAGGATTGGAGCAGACATTAAGCTGCAATGACTTGCAAGTCATATTGGTATTGTGNCTGCTCAAATGTAAATACTAGCTTTATGGAACCTGAATGACAGACTATTGTGGCTCACCACTGCATCATGTCTGCTATTCATGATTTTAGGAGTGTTTTGTAATTATGTGCCATTGATGATTGGCCCCTCTCATGGGTGAATTCCCTGAGCCTATATGTGCCATTACCTTGTGTTGAGTAGATTTTCATGGTTACCGCTCCCTCAAGTGGAAAATGGAAATAATGACTCTACATCACTCTCTCTCACGATGCCACTGCAGGATTGGAGCAGACATTAAGCTGCAATGACTTGCAAGTCATATTGGTATTGTGAAGTGTGAGATTCGCCGCAAGACAATTTTGCTACTTCACTGAAGCACAGGTTAGGAAATCTCATATCCACTCGTATTTTGGGAACAAGAGTAAAGATGTCATTGTGTAGTCTTAGGCTCATAGTATTATACCTCTCCAGACAGACTCAGAAATACAATACTTCAAATGAGCTCAAAATTATAACACAGAGATATTGACTAAATTCTTACTCCCAGAGTATATTTGATACCTCAGTTTTCTAGTTCCGTTTAAACAAATCATATGGGGAGACACTACTCTGAGGCATGCCACATAATGCATCATGGGGTGGCAGGTAGCCTAGTGATTAGAGCATTGGGCCAGTAACCGAAAAATTGCTAGATCGAATCCCGAGCTGACAAGGTAAAAATCTGTTGTTCTGCCCCTGAACAAGGCAGTTAACCCACTGTTCCTAGATTGTCATTCCTAGACTGTCACTGACTTGCCTAGTTACAACAAAAAATGATACCAATCATCTGAAAGAAAAGTAGGATAACAGACTTTGGGCAGTTCCAACATCATGAATTACCCTTCAAMTGGCAACACAACAACAAGTCTGAGATAACCACCTAATGCTGGATCTAGTCCTCTAGGTGGAGAATGATCAATGTGGAAAGATCAATACCCAATTGAAATGCAAATGTTACCCAAGGGACATGCAGACAATGTGGCCAGCACTGGACAGAGGATCACGACTGGCCTCAGCTGTTCTCTGTAGGGGTTTTAGTAAACCAATGCAAATTCAACCTCAGTCAATTCTGTGAACATATTCACACCAAAGAGCTGGGAAAGAAAACTCTGGCATTACACTACTGTTTACAATAGTTATCAGACAGGCAAGTCTAACAGAAAACAGGAATTTTATTTTAACCTAGTCAGTTAAGAACAAATTCATATTTACAATGACAGCCTACCGGGGAACAGTGGCTGAGCTGACAAGGTAAGTCTTATGGGACTGCCTTGTTCAGGGGCTGAACGACATATTTTTACCTTGTCAGCNAGGTAAGTCTTATGGGACTGCCTTGTTCAGGGGCTGAACGACATATTTTTACCTTGTCAGCTCGGGATTTGATCCAGCAACCTTTCAGTTACTGGCCAAACTCTCTAACCACTAGGCTACCTGCTGCTCCAAGAGAGCAWATACATTCCTCACTCGCTCATGACTGCACGGCCAGGCATGACTCAAACACCATATTCAATTTGCTGATGACACAACAGTGGTAGGCCTGATCACCGACAACAACGAGACAGCCTATAGGGAGGTCAGAGACCTAGCCGTGTGGTGCCAGGATTACAACCTCTCCCTCAACGTGATCAAGACAAAGGAGATGATTGTGGACTACAGGAAAAAGAGGACCCGAGCACGCCACCATTCTCATCGACGGGGCTGCAGTGGAGCAGGTTGACAGCTTCAAGTTCCTTGGTGTCCACATCACCAACAAACTAACATGGTCCAAGCACACCATGGCAGTCGTGAAGCGGGCACAACAAAACCTATTCCCCCTCAGGAGACTGAAAACATTTGGTATGGGTCCTCAGGTCCTCAAAAGGTTCTACAGCTGCACCATTGAGAGCATCCTGACTGGTTGCATCACTGCCTGGTATGGTAACTGCTYGGCCTCCGACCRCAAGGCACTACAGAGGCTAGTGCGAACAGCCCAGTACATCACTGGGGCCAAGCTCCCTGTCATCCAGGACCTCTATACCAGGCGGTGTCAGAGGAAGGCCCTAAAAATTGTCAAAGACTCCAGCCACCCTAGTCATAGACTGTTCTCTCTTCTACCACACGGCAAGCGATACCGGAGCACCAAGTCTAGGTCCAAGAGGCTTCTAAGCAGCTTCTACCCCCAAGTCATAAGACTCCTAAACATCTTGTCAAATGGCTACCCAGACTACTCGCATTGACCCTCCCCCCCACCACTGCCACTCTCTGTTGTCATCTATGCATAGTCACTTTAATTAACTCTAAGCATTTCACTGTAAGGTCTACACCTGTTGTATTAGGCGCATGTGACTAATACAATTTGATTTGATTTAGTTGATGCATTTAGTGAAGGCAAATGATCTCATCTAGAGTGGATTACAGTCAACACTTCATGTCATTTGAGAGACTGGCCAGTAAACAGTCTTTGAAATGGAAGGTGGTCAGGCTGTGGCCCTTCCTCTCTCAGACAGCTTCCAGAAGGTCATTGCTGGCCCATCTATAGAATAATAAAACAATGACAGCTCGATACAGCCACCATGTGGAGGGACAGTACTGCATCACACTAGAGTATAGGCTACTGTGCTCTCTGGTATAGACAAAGAGCTGTGATACAGGGACTCAGTTATCCATCATTCTTTGTACATACTGTAGGGATCAGAGGCAACAGGTGGAGGAGCTATAGGAGGACAGGCTCATTATAATGGCTGGAATGGAATTTTTGGGATGGAGTCAAACGTGTTTTCATGTGGTTTCCAAACATGTTTCCATATATTTGATGTGTTTGACACCATTCCATTCCAGCCATTACAATGACCCCGTCCTCCTATAGCTCCTTCCACCAGCCTCCTCTGATAGGGATCCATTTAGAGTGAACTGTCAGCTSCACCTGTCGGTAAAGTTGCAGTAGCCACATTAATTGGTATATAAGGTGTCCTAACTTTATTCTGATTACTGCAATAAATATTACATCAAAACAGAGTTGTCACACAGAGAGCATGCTGCTGGCACAGTGCTTTAGGGGGTCTTGTCTCACTGAAAGATCAGGACTGTTTTTGACAGRTATCACTGTTGAATTTTTCATGTTTCAGGGCTAGAACAATAGCACATTGTGTATTTCATATAAATGATTTACAAAAAGGAAAATAACAGTTCATCTGGTTCGTGAAGCTGTATGATATTCATACCATCACACAGCACTCCTAGACCATGATCTATGATGAAATGCAACCTCAACCTTTGCCAATAACTGTTAAGCAACGAGTGACCATGGTGCTGTATGACTATTATGTATGACTATCAGTCCAATGTAATACGACTCATCTGTGTGACAACTTCACTAAATTAATTTGTTCAGATGCAACTTTTAAGGGTGTAGTTTAATAAGACATAAAGGATGTATGAGTTGTTCACAATATGTTGCTAGAAAACARCAGGCCAATACCATGGAGCWTGATTGACTCACTTTACTTTTTAAATGCAAAATCAAAGACTATGTTAATTACATGTTTTATATACACAGCAATGGTAATGACAGGAAAAACAGGAATTCTTTATTCACAAGCGATGAAGGCAGCCAGTCCAGCCAAATGAAAATCTCTTATTTTACAGAGCATCCCTCATGCAAGTTTCTCATAAAAATACATTTAAATAAAGCAAACTCAGTAAAATAAGTCATTTGATTTCCACTAATATCTGGTGTAACCCAAAGCTATGGTCAGGGTCTTAGTTTGTTTTGAGTCTCTTACTTCCCACGTCCTGTGTTGGTTCCTCTGGCTCTCGTTTGGCACCTTTGCCYGTCTCGCCTTCATTGGGTGTCCTCTGCTCTTCGTTGCTTTCAGCAATGACTCCTTTCATCTGTTTAAGCTCCCTCCTCCCTCTCCTCTCCTCCATCTCTCCGATCTCCTCGGCAAACAGGGCTTTGAGGGGCGGGATGAGTCTGGGGAGGATTCTGAAGTCTCCAAACCGAATCTGAGGAGAGACAGGGAAGAGAGATCACTCAGAGGAGGTCTTTCAACATACCCAGCCTCCTCGCTCTCTGAGGAAGCTGGAGTTTGTATCTCTGATGGGAGTCTAACACATTCTGACGTTACCTTAAAAATGGGTAACCTCTAGATTTAAACTGAAGTTGTCCGGGAGTATTCTACTCTGGACTAGGGGCAATTGTCGCTCATACCGCGTAGTGAATCATGATCCTAATTCATTTGAGCTACTGG
>NC_036860.1:77555502-77610263 GCF_002910315.2 Salvelinus sp. IW2-2015
TTGAAGTACCTCTCTTCCTTCGTAGGTAACACTTTTCCCATCCTTCAGAGCTGCAATGAGAGGACCAATAGCTGCAGTGCCTCTGTGGAGAAAGTGCATCAAAAAAGTCATTAAATCGGCTCAAGTTTGTTGAGCAGGCAAAACTGAATTTGTATTGAAAAATCAACTTACAATGGTAATCCAAGGTTTTTTGCTTGAGCAACCAAGAAGTTCCCCTTCTTAGGATGAAGCTGCAAGTCAAAGAGAAAATTTGACATAAATTACATCAAAATGCAATCATTCCGTATGTCACTGAGACAATGAGATTGTGTTTCTTACCTTACAAACGAATGCCACAACTAAAGAAGGATCCCTTGTTGCTCTTGCTTTTCCACCTGAGATGAAAATGCAATGTGAGAATTGGTGTCCTTTGGAGCTCAACATCCTTGAACTAGGGTACTGATGCCCCTGATAGCGCTGGATTTTGCATTTGAATGGGAGCGCTGCCTGGTTTAACACTTGCATTTGATTGGCTCGAAGTATAAATTATACTTTCCTTCAGGAGAGGCATTTCCTTGTGTTTCTTTTTTGTTTTTCCTTGTTTTGTTCGTCCTTATCTCTTTTCCTACTGTGTCGTACAAAGTTTTAGCAGTCTGTTTTGTATCTTATGCTAGCTAGCTTTATGCAAGTCAGAAACATTTTCAGAAACACAACCTGTTTGGAGCTCCATCCTAGCAAATTACTTGATTGGTTTGATTAGCGACACTAGTTTCCATGTAGACTCCACCGTACTTCACCTCTTTTTATCATCTTCCTGAGAACGTCCCAAGGCTTTCTAACAGTCAGAGCATGCGCAGCCTGGGCTTCCGAGCCTACAAGCTCCTAGTCTTACCTGGGCTGGTTGATCTCTCCTTCCTGCTGTCTGTGCTGGTGTCCTCAGAGTCTTCCGGCCTCCACAGCTCCCTCCTCTGGGGACTACTGGAGGGGCTGCTCCTCCCTGAGTTAGGGGAGCACTTTGGCCMGTCCTCTCTGAGCTGGGCTGGTATAATTGGGGTTAAGAGAGTGTCAACTACCAACTCTTCAGTATGAGAACACAAATATTCACTATTTTACCCGTCATAAACTTAATATGCTTTAAGATAAAGAGTATGAGTAACAGTTTATTACTCAATGCTAAAAAAAAATACAACGGTGATTTCTAGTACTCACCAAATATTGGTATTTGACTAACTGTCATTGTGTCATCTGTGTATTGTTTCTCAGTGTATGGTCGAACAGCTAGCTTGATTTCTTCCAGTGGTCCAGAAAATACTCTGATGGCATTCACATATTTCTCCTAGATCAAGAGGAGGGAATGACATATTAGACTCAGGATAACACAAAAACAGTTGACTCATAACAGACAATCTTTTGTACTGCTACAATGTCCACTCACCAGTTGTGGTGGTCCAGAGAGAACAACCTCACGGACACCAGTGTCTTTCAGTGTCAATATCATCCCTAAACCAGAGAGTACACAGTTTATCACACTTAAGGACATACGCGGAGACATATGCTAAGCATGCAACAACCTTTGACCTATGTCTATCTACAGTCATGTGAAAAAGTAAGTACAYCCCCAGGAAAGTGGTCTTTTTTTGTACATATTTGGACAGATGGCTATGTAATCTTCACTTCAACACTATTGACAGAAAGGTAACCTAATTTAACAAATGACACGGAAAGATGATACTTGGCAATCATTTATTCATCAAAAATCGACAGAAATGCAATTCCATAGTGCAGGAAACATAAGTACACTCCTAGCTTCAATAGCTGGTGTTGCCCCCTTTGGCTGAAATAACTTAATGCAGCCGTTTCTTGCAACTGTCTATGTCTCTTACATCCACTGGGAGGAATTTTTGCATACTCTTCTTTACAGTACTGCTTCAATTGTGTCATGTATGAGGGCTTGTTTTGCATGTACAGCCCGCTTCAAGTCCCCCCACTGTTTTTTGACACATTTGAGATCTGGGTTTTGACTCGGCCATTCCATACCCTCAATTTCTTATTGTTTTGCCATTCTGTTGTAGTTTTGCATCATTGTCCTGTTACAAGATCCATGTTCAGCTTAGTTTCAGCTTTTTGACAGATGGCCTCACATTCTCCTCAATAAATCTCTGGTACAATATTGAATTCATGGTTGACTCAATAATGGCAAACTGGCCAGGCCCTGAGGTAGCAAAGCAGCCCCAAACTATAATGCCACCATCTCCATGCTTTACGGTTGGTATGAGGTTCTTCTGTTCAAAGGCAGTGTTTTGTTTTAGCCAAACATGGCATCTGGCATTGCAGCCAAACAATTTWAAAAAATGATTTGTTAAATTGGGTTACCWTTATCAATGAATGTGGTTGGAATTTAGCTCAAATGTATGTGCACAATATGTAAAAACAACAAAAAGACCACTTTCCATGGGGTGTACTTGCTTTTTCACATGACAGTACACAGTGACATAGGCTAATCATGCAGTCAGCTTTTATCGGTCTATTAACTATGCACAGTTGTTTCCAGGTTGACATTACTGACTTGATGTCAAGTGGCTAGAATAACAAGMAACTTACCTGATAGACCACCAACATTCTCCCAGCTCATTCTAGTGAGGAAAATATTGTCCAAGCGAGCAGCTTTTAACCTGACAAGAGGAACATTGAGATTTATTGAGCCGAGACTGAATTATAGATTTGACAGGAGGCATTGACAGGAGGCAATTCAACTTACTTGTGCTCTTGCATCAGCCTCTGTGTTCCCTCACCACAGTTGAATAGGTACCTTCCAGAGGAAAAAGGGTAAACAAATATGCTGCAGCCAAGTGCCTTTCTGATACCCACAATACAAATATATTTGGCAATGTTACAACAAATTGTCAGACACTCATGTTCTCTGGTTAAGTTACCTATTGAACTCAGAGAAGACATAAAGTGATGCGCCATTATCTCGGCTCCCTGCCCCGACGACCTGCGCGTAGACAGTGGCTGGTCCATGCACATCCACTCCACGTTTCCTCTGTTCTCTAGACTTCACATGTCGCAATGTTTCTTTGGGTGCTCTGGGTTTCTTTGATCCCCGATGTTGGTTGTCTGTTGTGTTCGTAGACATTGTCCGCAGAAACGGGAAAATCTGGGGGAAACGATGTTCACTGCATGCGAAGCTTTGTAGGCGACCCGTAGATGTGTGTCTCACAAATAGCCATGCAATAGATTTACAGTGTAGAGACACTTTAGTCATACTAAAAATGTTTAATGGAAATCAGTTCTGTTGGTCGTACAAGACACAAAACTTATCCATAATCATTGCATAATCTTTATGAAAATATAATTTTACCTATCAGCCCACTTATCATTGAAATATAAACATTCAGTCAGGACTTCAGCAGTTTAGAAATGTGATTTGACGCTCAACTGTGTTTCTTCCGGCGTAGATTGATGACGTCTTCATCACACTCTCGATCATTGGTGTGCTTATTTTGTATTTATTCAACCTATAACTAGACAAGCCAGTTAAGAATAAATCCGTATTTACAATGACGGCCTACCAAAAGGCCTCCTGCGGGGACGGAGGCTGGGATTAAACATTTAAAAAATAATATATAAATATAGGACAAAACACACATCACAACACTACATAAAGAGAGACCTAAAACAACAACATAGCAAGGCAGCAACGCTTGACAACACAGCATGCATGGTAGCAGCACAAAACATGGTACAGCCATTATTGGGCATAGACAACAGCACGAAGGGCAAGAAGGTAGAGACAATAATAAATCACGCAAAGCAGCCACAACTGTCATTAAGAGTGCCCATGATTGAGTCTTTGAATTAAGAGATTTAAATAAAACTGTCCAGTTTGAGTGTTTGTTGCAGCTCGTTCCAGTCGCTAAGTTAGCTGCAGCAAACTGAAAAGACGAGCAACCCAGGGATGAGTGTGCTTTGGGGAACTTTAACAGAATGTGACTGGCAGAACGGGTGTTGTATGTGGAGGATGAGGGCTGCAGTAGATATTTCAGATAGGGGGGAGTGAGGCCAAAGAGAGTTAAAAAAATATATAAATACGCAGCAACCAGTGGGTCTTGCGATGGGTATACAGAGATRACCAGTTTACAGAGGAGTATATAGTGCAGTGATGTGTCCTATAAGGAGCATTGGTGGCAGCCTCCACTATTTATGCTGCAATAGTTTGTGTCTGTTATATCTGGAGTATTTCTCCTGTCTTATCTGGTGTCCTGTGTGAATTTAAGTATGCTCTCTCTCGCTCTCTGAGGACCTGAGCCCAGGACCATGCCTCAGGACTACCTGGCCTGATGACTSCTTGCTGTCCCCAGTCCACCTGGTCGTGCTGCTGCTCCAGTTTCAACTGTTCTGCCTGCGGCTATGGAATCCTGACCTGTTCACCGGACGTGCTACCTTGTCCCAGACCTGCTGTTTTAAACTCTCTAGAGACAGCAGGTGTGGTAGAGATACTCTGAATGATCGGCTATGAAAGCGAACTGACATTTACTCCTGCGGTGCTGACCTGTTGCACTCTCTACAACCACTGTGATTATTATTATCTGACCCTGCTGGTCATCTATGAACATTTGAACATCTTGGCCATGTACTGTTATAATCTCCACCCGGCACAGCCAGAAGAGGACTGGCCACCCCTCATAGCCTGGTTCCTCTCTAGGTTTCTTTCTAGGTTCCGGCCTTTCTAGGGAGTTTTTCCTAGGCACCGTGCTTCTACACCTACACCTGCATTGCTTGCTGTTTGGGGTTTTAGGCTGGGTTTCTGTATAGCACTTTGTGACATCAGCTGATGTAAGAAGGGCTTTATAAATACATTTGATTGATTGAAATCTGATGGCCGAATGGTAAAGAACATCTAGCCGCTCGAGAGCACCCTTACCTGCCGATCTATAAATGATGTCTCCGTAATCTGGCATGGGTAGGATGGTCATCTGAATCAGGGTTAGTTTGGCAGCTGGGGTGAAAGAGGAGCAATTACGATAGAGGAAACCAAGTCTAGATTTAACTTTAGCCTGCAGCTTTGATATGTGCTGAGAGAAGGACAGTGTACTGTCTAGTCATACTCCCAAGTACTTGTATGAGGTGACTACCTCAAGCTGTAAACTCTTGAGGTATTAATCACACCTGTGGGGAGAGGGGCATTCTTCTTACCAAACCACATTACCTTTGTTTTGGAGGTGTTCAGAACAAGGTTAAGGGTAGAGAATGTTTGTTGGACACTAAGAAAGCTTTGTTGTAGAGCGTTTAACACAAAATCCAGGGAGGGGCCAGCTGAGTATTAATAAATGTGGGAGGTCTCACTGTTCTTTTGCATTGATTTGCAATATAGCAATAAAACAACCAATAAATAAACTGGAGTATTGTTGATTAAAGCTAATAATATCTGACAACGTTCTCTTCAGTAATATAACAGAGCTTATCAATAGCCTCATATGTAGCAGGCCAGGGAGACTGATAAATTGTATGGCAAATTAAAAATAAACATTTATATTTGGATAGTATATAGATACATTTATATATATGTTATGAATTTAAAAGACAATATACAAATGTAAATGTTTATTAATATCATGAATTTGGCATTGTATTTATAGGGCTACAGACTCTTCACACTGGCTTGCTAAAAGAGAGGGACACCATTGTGGGCAATTTGTCTTTTTTTACCATTTATCCTGCTAGCTTGTACCCCTTGACCCCTGAAATAAGTTTTTAATGAGATTGTCATTGCTATTTCTTTGAATATCAATCTTTTTTATATTACATTTTTCTTCATATTGTGCTTTCAGACTTACAGGCCATTGCTTTCCTTTATTGTGCAGCAATTATCCTGACCAAAAGGAATGGACTAAATAATNACATTTTTCTTCATATTGTGCTTTCAGACTTACAGGCCATTGCTTTCCTTTATTGTGCAGCAATTATCCTGACCAAAAGGAATGGACTAAATAATTAATTACAAAAGCAAAAGAGAAAACTAGTAAAAAAGGTCTTACTTCATGTGTTTCAAATGCTCCATTGCCACTTGCCAGAGTTACTCTGTATGAACACCAGTAAGGCAAATCCCTGTACAGGTTTTATTTGTTGGATAGTTCGTACATTTTTCTGTGACACCAAGCTAAAAATGTACACTCATATTTTCACAGTCAGATGAAAGATAAAATAAATTGATACATCATCCTTAWATTTCATAAGCTCATTTTAATATTCTCAGGTCATTAAATATTTTACACATTCTGCCCAGCAAGATATTCTCATTTGAATGTTCTACAGTAAAACTGCAAACATTTAAATGTATGCAATGATATCCAGACAATTTAATAGTTTACTACTGTACCAGTATTTTACCAGCAGTCAACTAAGTTTCAATTATATCTGGTAATCTAAAAAGATGTGAACTACACTGAGTACTAAACCTCTAGATTCTGTGTACATTGTGAATATTATAGGAGTCAATCAATCACAGTCTGAAAACAGTTCAGGTGCCATGCATTTAAGAAACAAATACTGGCATATCAGCTGAAATAATTAGGGGCCGGTCAGGTCCATTAGAATGGTTGCAACATCCAGAACAGTAGGCAATTTCATTACAGATAAATGTGTGGCTATATACAGGGATACAAGATGGCATTATGAGTAATTACAGATCAACAGCACCATACATACATACATACAGCTTAGCTTTTAAAGAGAGAGTGTTGCATATGCCATGGCTGAGAGAGCCAGTGAGTGTGTTTGTTTGTGTGGTTGCTTGCCTTCTTACATCAATGGATTAACCTGAGCTCAAATAGATGCAGAGTAACTAAATGTCTCTCAAAGCACAATTAATTCTCTCTTTATTTATATATCAGCACAAAGTCCATTGCACAGTGACGGCAGCACCCTCACAACATTGGATGGAGGCCACATGATCCTGTCCATCAATGCTGTTACGTTTTAAATTGCTTTACACCATAAGAAGCAAGGTTTCATTTAAAATACCAACCACAATTCTTAAAGTCACATACATGGAAGAGGTGGGAAGATTCAAAGAGCATGATTCCAGTATCTCCAAATCATATATTCCACAAGTGATTAAACACTATAAATACATTTCCAGATTTTAAATCACTGTACTGTATCCACATTAGAGATGAGGTCTCACATCGAGATGAACCAAGACCATGGTATATTCATTCAGTTACTAGTTGTACTTACATGTGTGTGTGTAGGATAGAGAAAAGTGTGAGAATGTTGATATCATACAGACGTGACTGATCACCAGTCTTAGTACACGTGGTGTTTTAGTTTGTACATTTCCTGTCTTAGTTTAACACTGCAGTATGGGATGAAGCAACTCTTTAGGTCATTGTTTTGTTGTTGTTGTTCCAGGCTTCCGTTATTACTTGTTCTACAGTCAGTCAACGTACATGGGGGAGCTGGGAGAAGTAGGCATCTGATCCAGGATTCTGCAGACGTAACTGGCAACATCCACCGAGCGCTCCTCATACATCAGAATGAAAGCATGTTTCTGTATTGAAGAGACACAGAAACATGTTATAACATGTAATAATATGTACGGGCGATAAGTATCTCTGCATGTAATACAATTACATTAATTMATATTTAGTCATTTAGCAGACGCCCGTATGCATACATTTTCATACACCCCCTGGTACTGTGGGAGTCAAACMTTGAACTGTAAGTGTCATGCTCTACCAACTGAGCCACACGGGACGTACATACTTACCAGAAGCTCTTTGTACTTTGGCCTTTTTGACTCATCCTTTGTGAGGCTAAAGGGGGCAAAGGGAATAAATAATTATAATTCTGCTCTGCAATAAACCACATCATGGGTCTATTCGAGACTTAAAATACATTACATGTTTTGTCCACCAGGGGGAAATCAAATCCAGAGGATGTCTTATGCAGAAGATTACTTTATGAATTTCCCACCTTTTATTATTTGTGGGTGAATACTGCGAAAGTATGCAGTTGTTTACATTGACAATATTGCTCTGCAGTGATTCAATGTACTTCAACTTATACTATATCATCGTGAATATAACATTGAAGCAGTGCCAGCAGAAGTTGTATCTTTGTCCTTTACCACAGATTGACAAAGTTGATGAATTTGGGAGAGAACTGCCTGTCTTCTGAGTTGGTAAGCTGTGGAGGTTCTCCCTTCACCACCTGTGTCAACTGGTCAAACACACTGTTCCACTTTGGATAGGGAAACCGCCCAGTCGCCAGCTCGTACTGTAAAAAACCCACACAAAGACAACATGGTGAGTCTACAGTTACAATATTACAAAAACACAAAGAATAATATACTATCTTGTYTTGTGGATTTAACATTCAGTGTATCTTSAAATAGCTCTTTGAATGTTAAAGACAACGTGGACAAGAGGGTTGAGGACCCACCAGTGTTATTCCCAAACTCCATACGTCTGACCGGACGTCATAGCCTTGTCTGGAGGCACTTGGGTCTATYCTCTCAGGCTGTGGAAGAGACATGGAAAACATGTTACAATTCATCATAGTGAWWTCATAGATGGGCCTTTAAAGAGAAAAACTAAAATGAAGAACAAACATTMAAATAAAWKKTCAAAAYTAGACAACTTGKGGSRAAAAAAATCTAAACAGAGACAAGTGTGTATACAGTCCTCACCATATGCATTTGGACAGTGAAGCTCATCTTATTTTGGCTCTATACTCCAGTATTTTGGATCATCAATCAAATGATGACTGAAGCAATGGTATAAAATAACCCCATATATTTGAGGGTATCCGTTTTATCCTTTTGAAATAAAAGCACTTCATGTATCTAGTTCCCCCATTTTAAGAAATCACAAGTATTTGGACAAATTCACAGTAATCTGAAGGTTTGTTTTTGGTTCCATATAATTTCTCATACAACTGTATCAAGCTTGTAACTCTATAAACGCGTTTGCTTTTTGGATGCATTTGCAGTTTGTTTTGGAAGCGTTTTAACTTTTAGGCCAGGTCTTGTTCAATTGTAAGCGAATAGTGAATAGTAGTGACGAGAAAGGCGTCGGTGCTTTCACCAAAAAATCGGCTCATTAAACAGAGCATCATTATCTGTTCACAACGCACATTAGTGGCATCTGCATGTGATTATCAGAGAATATTTTATTCTCCACTGTTTTCATAAAAATTCAGTGGCGCAACGGTAAATTGCTGGATTTAGTAGCCTATGATCAGTTGGAATACCAGGTTCACATCTGACGTCAGGCTTCCTTTTTTTGCCCTTCAAGTTAACTATTTCTCAAAAACGGAATCTATGGCATTATTTAGGATGCTTAAGACAGAAACATTTACGATACTAAATAAAACAAATTTGAACAGTGCAGAAAGTGTGGTTTCACAAAATAATTTTCTAAATAGTGTCTCTTCAATGGTATTCGACCTCATACCCTCACGTCACTAATGCTGCAGATATTTGCTTTAAAGCTGTATCCAAATCCATAGGATGTAGTGATCACAGTATTATAGCCATATCTAGGAAAACCAAAGTCCCAAAGGCTGGGCCTAATACAGTGTATAAGAGGTCATACAAGAAGTTTTGTAGTAATTCATATGTTGATGTAAAGAATATTTGCTGGTCTGTGGTGTGTAATGAGGAGCAACCAGACGCTGCACTTGACACATTTATGAAACTACTTATTCCAGTTACTAATAAGCACGCACCCATTAAGAAAATGACTAAACTGTTAAATCCCCTTGGATTGATGAGGAATTGAAAAATTGTATGGTTGAGAGGGATGAGGCAAAAGGTATGGCAATTAAGTCTGGCAGCACAACTGACTGGCAAACATACTGCAAATTAAGAAATCATGTGACTAAACTAGATAAAAAGAAACTACACTATGAAATAAATATAAATGATATAAAGAATGATATTAAAAAGCTTTGGGGCACCTTAAATGACATTTTGGGGAAAAAAGCCAACTCTGCTCCATTTATTGAATGGAGCTCATTCATCACAAAGCCCACTGATATTGCAAACTACTTTAATTACTTTTTCCATTGGCAAGATAGGCAAACTTAGGGATGACACGCCAGCAACAAACGCTGAAACTCCACATCCAAGTATATCGGACCAAATTATGAAAGACAAGAATTGACAAATTGACAACATAATTTCAGCACGCTTATWGGGAAGGACACTCAACAAGCACAGTACTTACACAAATGACTGATGATTGGATGAGAGAAATTGATGATAAAATGATTGTGGGGGCTGTCTTGTTAGACTTCAGTGCAGCTTTTGACATTATCAATCATAGTCTGCTGCTGGAAAAACATATGTTATGGCTTTACACCCACCTCTATAATGTGGATAAAGAGTTACTTGTCTAACATAACACAGAGGGTGTTCTTTAATGGAAGCCTCTCAAATATAGTTAGAATGAGGAATTCCCCCAGGTAGCTGTTTAGGCCCCTTGCTTTTTTTTCTTTTTTTTTTTACTAATGACATGCCACGGACTTTGAGTAAAGCCAGAGTGTCTATGTATGCGGATGACTCAACACTATACACGTCAGCTACTACAGCGACTGAAATAACTGCAACACTCAACAAAAAGCTGCAGTTAGTTTCAGAGTGGGTGGCAAGGAATAAGTTAGCCCTAAATATTTCAAAAACTAAAAGCATTGTATTTGGAACAAAACACTCACTAAACCTCAACTAAATCTTGTAATAAATAAATGTGGAAATTGAGCAAGTTGAGATGACTAAATTGCTTGGAGTAACCCTAGATTGTAAACTGTCATGGTCAAAACAAATTGCAGTAGTAGCTAAGATGGGGAGAAGTCTGTCTATAATAAAGCGATGCTCTGCCTTCTTAACAACACTATCAACAAGGCAGGTCCTACAGGCCCTAGTTTTGTCGCACCTTGACTAYTGTTCAGTYGTGTGGTCARGTGCCACAAAAAAGGACTCAGAACAGGGCAGCACKGCTGGCSCTTGGATGTACACAGAGAGCTAATATTAATAATATCCATGTCAATCTCTCCTGGCTGAAAGTGGAGGAGAGATTGACTTCATCACTACTTGTATTTATGAGARGTATTGAGGTATGTTGAATGCACCGCGCTGTTTGTCTAAACTACTGGCACACAGCTCGGACACCCATGCATACCCCACAAGAGGTCTCTTCACAGTCCCCAAGTCCAGAACAGACTATGGGAGGCACACAGTACTACATAGAGCCATCACTACATGGAACTCACATAAAGTAACTGACGCAAGCAGTAAAATTATATTTAAAAAACAGATTTAAAAAAACAAACACCTTATGGAACAGCTGTGAAGCAACACAAACATTGGCACAGACATGCACACACACACACGATAACATACGCACTATACATACACATGGATTTAGTACTGTAGATATGTGGTAGTGGTGGAGTAGGGGCCTGAGGGCTCACAGTGTGTTGTGAAATCTGTGAATGTATTGTAATGTTTTTTTTAAATGTATGAACTGCCTTAATTTTGCTGGACCCCAGAAAGAATTGCTGCAGCACCGGAACCACGAAATCAGTGGGATCTCGCATTTTGCAGCACACGGGTTGAAATAGCACATGATCAAACAAAGCGTCGGGTGTAACTGATGACATACTTCTGATAAAAGATACATGCATCGGCACACTGCTTCAAAGTTATCACTAAGCAGCTTTCGAAGCATGCCTCGGAGCACCGGTATCAAACATAAATATCACTATCAAATCATATTTTATTAGTCACATGAGCCGAATACAACCTTACAGTGAAATGCTTACTTACGAGCCCCTAACCAACAAAGCAGCTAAAAAAAATAATAATACAGATAAGAAATAAAAGTAGCAAGTAATTAAAGAGAAGCAGTAAAATAACAATAGTGAGACTATATACCAGTTAGAGGTAATATGTACATGTGGGTAGAGTTATTAAAGTGACTATGCATAGATGATAACAACAGAGCGTAGCAGCGGTGTAAAAGAGGGGGAGAGGGGCAATGCAAATAGTCTGGGTAGCCATTTGATTAGGTGTTCTTAGTCTTATGGCTTGGGGGTAGAAGCAGTTTAGAAGCCTCTTGGACCTAGACTTGGCGCTCCGTTACTGCTTGCCGTGCAGTAGCAGAGAAAACAGTCTATGACTAGGGTGGCTGGAGTCTGACAATTTTTAGGGCCTTCCTCTGACACTGCCTGGTATAGAGGTCCTGGATGGCAGGAAGCTTGGCCCCTGTGATGTACTGGGCCGTACGCAGTACCCTCTGTAGTGCCTTGCGGTCGGAGGCCGAGCAGTTGCCATACCAGGCAGTGATGCAACCAGTCAGGATGCTCTCAATGGTGCAGCTGTAGAACCTTTTGAGGATCTGAGGTCCCATGACAAATCTTTTCAGTCTCCTGCGGGGGAATAGGTTTTGTTGTGCCCTCTTCATGACTGTCTTGCTGTGCTTGGACCATGTTAGTTTGTTGGTGATGTGGACACCAAGGAACTTGAAGCTCTCAACCTGCTCCACTGCAGCCCCGTCAATGAGAATGGGGGTGTGCTCGGGTCCTCTTTTTCCTGTAGTCCACAGTCATCTCCTTTATCTTGAATAGATTCACTTGAGCGCATTCATTATCATAGGCACTCAATTCTGTCTATTCAACAGAATACAACATACACCCAAGGGCTGACCACATTTAGTCAACTGGTCGATTGTTTAGTCGATAGGCTGTTGGTCAACAGATGTTTTTAGTCGAGCAGTCGTAAATATTTATTTTATGGCAGACATGTCTGATTTGCGCTACTCTGAGTGGACTAATCCATTGAGGAGGACTCTGGGATGCCACGTTCCTAAGAAAAAGGGGAGTGTGGCTAAGATCACAGAGGAAGAAAGGTCCAACTCTGCGGAATGCATTCAATATATTATTAGTCATTTACCATTCCATTGTCAGAGTGGACACATTTGCAGAGCTCACCACCTATGCTACGTCGTGAGAAACAAGTTTGGGTTTATTTTCTGTCATTTAAGAGTTGTCAATTTATTCAGCGTTTTTTTGTTTGGAGCACAACCGATTACGCATATAGAAGTAGGCCTAGGGTTACCTGGACTGCGGGCAAATGTAGACCTATAAAATGTGCCCATTTGAGATGTCATAGTGTTAGGATTTATGTTTATGCACTATAGCCGGGTAGCATATAGGTTGAAAATGAATGTTGTTTTGTTACACCACACACACATAACAGAGGGGGGGGGTGTGTAGGTGTGTAAGGACTGACCACCACAGGCCATAAAAGCTGTGGACAGTCTGGAGAGGGGAGGGGTGCATCACTCTGGGCCAACCAGGATGGTGAAGAGACAGTTCAGTACCATATTAGGAATTGTTTGAGTGAAGGATCGAGGGGGACACAGAATGGAGCTGCTCTACCCAACAACCAGATGTGGACAAAGGAACGCGCCAAGGGGCTTGGACAAAGAGCCAGCAAAGGGGGCAAAGTCTAAACCAAGCCCAGCCTCTACTGTGATAGGCAACTGGACACGTTGAGAATAAAATTGTCATAGTAAAAAACACCAACAAAAAAAAGTACATTCCACAGTTTCCCTGTTCATCCTGCGCGGTGATACAGCGAACCCGTATATACGAAAATTGCATTTGCCATTCATTGTTTGCGGTAATTAAACATAATAAAGAAAGTTAGTAGACCTTGCTTTTTATTTATCCTGACACCGGATGTGTTACACGCAGCGTTCACAATAGTATTTCTGGTTGTCTTAACCACCATCACTAATGAGCTGTAGAGCTCTCAAAGTAATTTTTTCTTGACCTCAAACTGCAAGTAAACAAAGTCTGTTTTTAGAATCCATTGAAAATGGATTACTCAACGTATTAGAACATAAATCCAGCGCTCTCCCTTCCKATAACCACTTGGCATGAAAGGAAACAATGTAATGCTCTGATCCAGTGGAAACATCACAAAATACCGGATTACTTATTTTCCCTTGCACAATTAGCCTACAGCTGTGTCGTGGGAAATTGAGGGCCCAGAATATTTGATACAATGTTGCAAGTTGGCTAGCGCGAGTTTCGGGTCGGATTATTGAAACGTTTCAAATTTGTTGCGACAGGCCACGCGTAACCAATGTGATTTATAGGATATTTATTTTTTAAAATCAGGATATTGTTTACCTGCAGGCTGCAATGTTTTTATTTGTTGGCTTTATGTAGGCTATTCTTACATCGTTGGCAATAGAAGTTATTTTATATTTGTAGAATTGTTTTCATTTAGATAGAATTTAGATTCACCACATGACAAAGAGATTGAGATAAAAAAACAAACAAAATGAAACTGTTCCACAAAAATGAGCATATGAAAATCATAACTGGCACGCAGATCGGTAGAAATTGTAAAATAAATTGGCACTCCAAATGGAAAAGGTTGTCGACCCCTGGTGTAGCCTATTACCGGTTACTTCAGGAGCATAACGCAGAATCCAGGAAAGCCAGTGATCACTGGCTCCCTCGAGTCGTGTGTGTGTGTTAATTATTTAAATCAAACTGTGCTTAAAGTACCAGACAAGCTCAATACACATGGTTCATTTTAAAACACATAGGGTGTGTATATAAAAAAATATAAAAAATGTAAACATTTTAGACCAATAGAATGGTTGAAAGAAAAGACTACTCTTGGTCGACCAAGATTCATTTTTAGTCTGGGACAGCACTACGGAAAACCCTGTCCATGTCCTCATTGCCTGGTTCTACATGCCTTTCATAATAACCACCTCAGCCAGTTACTTCACGTATGACCTCACCTCCACACATATAAAAAAAATGCAGTGGTTCCAAACAGTGCCAAGGTCATCAGAAGCAGACTTCTACCAGCCGTGCTGCTGAGTGGAGGGAGCACCTCCTCTCCTCTGGCTCATTCATTCATTCATTCGTGCACCAGAAATAGATGATGTCACCCATTCACAGCAGTGGGACAGAATTCTCTGACCGCAGCACTGATGTGTTTTATGGCATAGTGGCTACAGCACCAGCTCAACTCTGCCAAGACTGAAAAAGATCTGGCTGCCCAGCTCTCACCTAGGACACAGCTACTCAGACTTGTTATGAACTCAAAACACAACTACACTGTGTATAAAACATTAAGAACACCTGCTCTTTCCATGACAGACTGAACAGGTGAAAGCTATGATCCCTTATTGATGTCACTTGTTAAATTCACTTCAATCAGTGTAGATGAAGGGGAGGAGACAGGTTAAAGGATGTTTTAGCCTTGAGACAAGGTTGGTGTATGTGTGCCATTCAGAGGGTGAATGGGCAAGGCAAAATATGTAATGCCTTTGAACAGGTTATGGTAGTAGTTAGCAGGCGCACCGGTTTGTCAAGAATTGCAACGCTGCTGAGTTTTTCCACACGCAACAGTTTCCTGTGTGTATCAAGAATGGTCCACCACCCAAAGGTCATCCAGCTTGACAACTGTAGGAAGCATTGGAGTCAACATGGGCCAGCCCACCATACCTGTGGAACGCTTTCGGCACCTTGTAGAGTACATGCCCTGACGAATTGAGGCTGTTATGAGGGCAAAAGGGGATGCAACTCAATATTAGGAAGGTGTTCCTAATGTTTTATACACCGTGTATATTATCAACTCAAAACAACATCAGTGCACATTTAATGTAGATGTGTAATTGCTTTCAAATACAAAAAGTATTTCCTAATTAAAATGACTGAACTCTTGATTTAAGGATGCTTTGGTACATAATGGTAGTAGCAACATTAACCTGACACTAGTGTGCAAAAGTTTTAGTGAGCATATTCCAACATAAACATTTCAGACATGTGGCCACTTGCCAGCTAAATGAACTAAATCATAACAACCAGAGAGGAACAGAGCTAGACTGTCACCTGAACCAAATACCATGAACCAAATCTAACCTACTTAATTGTARTGTAGTACAKAATATTCCATTGAAGTGAAATCAATCCCTCTCTAATATCTAGACCAAACAGAGACAAATGGTGCTAAAGCAATTAGCAATGGGGTGGCCAAGAAGCACCTGGCAGGTCTGCAATTTTTATATTTGAAAAAGGAAACTGGAGTCATGTGGGTTGGATTCCTGCACTGTGAGCTCACAGCTGTGGGAGCACCAACCCAAACAGCTTTATTCTGACAKACATGAATGAAGTAACCCAGCCCTTCCTTGGCCTTCTGGTAGACGCGTGGCAGAGATATGGCAGAGGTGTGCCCTACGTCCTGATAGGGAGATGCCAAATTTAGAATGGAAACTGGAGGGGCCGGGGCTTCCTTCTCCCATCAGCAATACCACCGGCAGAAAATAAACCCTGTGATGACGACACGATGAGCTCATTCAACTGCACTGCCAGCAGTTTGGACGACTTCAACCATGTCACATACACACAGACGGCATGAGATTACTCTGCAGCTAGCCCAAAATAGGAACAAGACAACAAGCATCAGCAAGAACAGATATCAGTAGCGACCATAATATAATTACCAACGCTGCCATCAACAATAAGGAAAGGGGAATCAGAGAGGTGTAGGGGGCTGCCTTAAATTGGCATTCACTTCATCAGCGCACGGGGAGCAGTTGACGTTAGGGGTTAACTGCCTTGCTCAAGGGCAGAACGGCAGACCTTTTTCCACCTTGCTCAGAGATTCGAACCAGCGGCCTTTCGGTTACTGGCCCAACAATCWTAACTACCTGCCTCCCCTCAATAACACTACAGTCTCCTTACAACTGACGATCACCACCAAGTCACTAAGTACCAAAACAGTTGAATTCTTATTATGTACTGGATTGTGTGAAAGTGAAATGTATTCTTAGAAAGAGCCTTAGTTGTACATCTTCCACTTGTCTTGTCTTTCAGCCGTTAATGAAAAATTGCACCGAAATCCCCATATATCACTTACTGCCATGTACGGTCTGCACCCTGCATCTCTGGTTTTGGCAATGGAGTCCACCAGCTGCCCACTGATGCCAAAATCACAAAGCTTAATGTTGCCATTCCTGTCCAGGAGGATGTTGGATGGCTTGATGTCTGAGAGGAGAAACATATAGAAGAGATGAYAAAGCTAGGCTAAGAGTTCTGGGTAAAGGAAGTGCCACTTCTGTTGTGGTACAGTAAATAGAGCATTGTGAGGTAATAACGGCAATAAACATMTCAAATGAGGAAATAAAGAACAAGGTCTCCATTTTGGAGTCGTCTTACCTCTGTGAATTATTTTCAAGTATTCTTTTAAGTGGTTAAGTGCTTTCACAGTCTGTAATGAAAACACATAGCAACTAAATTAATATAGATAAATATGTACCCTACCTGTCAAATTAGTGTAAATTATGTCAGGAGAAAATGCATGAAAACTTACAGCTAATGTTATTTTGCCTAATATTTCCTCTGGAATCACATCATCTAAAGCACAATATACATATTTGTAGAATTTGTCGAAGGAGGTAGACATAAGTTCCATACATATCCAACAGTCCCCCTGACAAAGAAAAGAATCATAAGACATAACATTACCGCGTGAAGACAATACACTGCTTATTGCTAACTACACAGAACGATTGATTGATTTCTCTATATAGGAAATGCATTGTATGTCAATCAACAAAACAAAGAAGTGAAAAACTTGCATGGTCACCTCTCTGAAAAGAGCCCCGTAAAACTGAACTATGTAGAGACAGTCACTACTCCTCATGACCACATCCAGGTCCATTAGCAGCTGCTTCTGTTCCTTCTCATCAACCGTTGACCTAATCCTCTGTGGGAGACAAACATTGTAATCAGATGCATGTTGCTTTCAATTGTGACCATGGTTGGAAGTCACAGSAKGTTGGTGGCACCGTAATTGGTGAGGACGKGCACGTGGTAAATGGCTGGAGTGGAATTAGTGGAAAGGTATCAACATCAAACACATGGTTTCCATRTGTTTRAGGCCRTTCCATTCRCTCTGTTCCAGCCAYTATTACRAGCCTTCCTCCCCTTAMCATGAGCAACATGTTACCATATCCTGCAATGGGAGTCAGTTACACTTTGGTGATTATGATGATTACTGAGTGTTCATTTCACAATATAGSCTAAGACTGATGAGCAGGCATAAATCTTGCCCTGAACACTTCCTGTAGTTTAGTCAATAAGAGGTCAGTAAGGGGCAGTCACCTTGACAGCCATTATCTGGTTGCTGGGCTTGTGCACCATCTTGTTGACAGAGCCGTAAGCGCCCCGCCCAATCTCCCCCAGGTCCTTGAGGTCCTCAGCCGTGAAGTCACAATCGCCACCGGCGGTCTTCAACCTCCCTGACGACTCGATACTATGCGTACGCAGCCTCTCTCTGGCCACAGAAATAGGTGGGAGACAGATAAGAAACACAATCTTTGTTAGTTCAGGTAATTTCACCTCAATCATATACTGAACAAAAATGTTAATGCAACATGAAAACATTTAAGATTTTGCTATGTTACAGTTCATATAAGGAAATCAGTCAGTTTAAATAAATTAGGCYCTAATCTATGGATTTCCTATAACTGGGCAGGGATGCAGCCATGGGTGGGCCTGGGAGGGCATAGGCTCCGACGATCCCTCGGGTGAAGAAGCCGAATGTGGATGTCCTGGGCTTGCATGGTTACACGTGGTCTGCGTTTGTGAGGCCTTTTGGACGTACTGCCAAWTTTTTTTTAATGCCGTTGGAGGCGGTTTACGGTAGAGAAATTAACAAACTTCTCTGGCAACAGCGCTGGTGGACATTCCTGCAGTAAGCATGCCAATTGCATGCTGCCTCAACTTGAGACATCTGTGGCATTGTGTTGTGTGACAAAACTGCACATTTTAGTGGCCTTTTATTGTCCACAGCACAAGGTGCACCTGTGTAATGATCATAACGTTTAATCAGCTGTTTGATTTGCCACACCTGTCAGGTGGATGGATTATCTCGACAAAGGAWAAAATGCTCACTAACAGGGATGAAAAAMAAATTTGTGCACAGAATTTGAGAGAAATAAGCTTTTTGTGCGTGTGGAACATTTCCAGAATCTTTTATTTCAGCTCATGAAACAAGAGACCAACACTTTACATGTTGCGTTTATATTTTTGTTCAGCATATATATATATATATATATATATATATATATATATATGATACTGCACCTGAAAAAGGATGGTTAGTTGGCATCCGTTTGTTCAGTTTGCATTATCCAGCATCAGTTATTTGCTTTTCCGGGGTAACTTAGCAGCTTCATGTTATCATCTAATTACACAGCCAAGACACAGGGCTTATTCACATTCACTACAATGGTGTTGCCCAAACATCTACTTGAGGCTACATTCAGTTACTGTCTGTTTTCCATGAGCAGGTGGAGATAGAAATACAACAACTGCTAATCATTCCAACCTCACTTAGCCTGTCTTTATTGTGACAGATTGCCTGGGTACCTATACAGTACTGAATGTTACATTGACAATGTGTGGCTTTGGAGATGAAAAGTCCCCGCAGACTGTAGACTAGAGTCATATAACAATTCATTATGCAGGAGTTTGCATTGTGGCTAATGMAAATTCCGCTCCATGTTCATCTTCAGAAAACCACATCCATTGCAAAGTTGAGGTCAACTTACATGTGGGGGTTCTGGAATGGGGGTCCTGCTGTATTCAGAGTGAATCTGGTCGTTGGTTTGATCGGGGGATTGGCAAAATTTAACTTCAGTGCTTTGCGTTTACCTGATAGGGAAGAGGCAGAGTTTGTCAGATTGCACACAAGACATCTGTGGCAGGGGTAGAGCCAAGGACCAGAAAACAACACTTACACTCAAAAACAACATGAAAACAAACAGTTACCATACCACAGAATGAGAGACTAGTAAAGCAATGGAGAGGTAAATTTAACAAGAGTATTCAAGTAAATTTACTGAAGTCATGCAATCCACATCTAGGGATGATGGATGTAAGAGTAATGACCAGCTTCTTACCAAAGGCCTCCCTCTATATTTCTCTGTGAGAACATACATTTCTTCTATAGATGCTGATTTTGAGATATTGGCTGATACTGAACTATATGGGATAGTCAACAAAACAGGTCTTGACCAAATTAAAATGAATCACGAGTAGGTCTAATAACAGGTTCTCAATCAAATATGTGTATGCTATAGCCTCAGTGGCCAGGAACAGAAACCTCCTGGAGGAATTTTTACAAGACATGTCCTGGTTGTACCAGTGACTCATTGCAGATGGTAGGTATATACTTTGACCAGTTCACTGAAGTTGATGCAGAGGCATACACTTCTCAGTAGACACCTGCTCTAAACCATAGCCTAGTACTAGATCACATCCCATACCATGGCTATTCAGGATGGAGGCTTAGCTACAATCCAACACTCACCTACCATGTTTTAGTAGGTTTTGCTTGGTAATTTAAACAATAATGAGGGAATAGGTGAGAATTTAAATTAAAAACAGACCATTTCTTTCTTGATTTTTACATTTAAAATAATAAATAATTTAGGCTACTACCCAGAGACTGTGAAACATGACATTGTGTAATGAGATTCTAACTCAACAAAAGCATTGATCTGACAGAACTGCATCTTTGAAAATACAAAATGTGACTTTTGGTTCATAACCACACATACGAGTAAAATAGCCTACACTGCAGACTAGAAAATCTTGCCAGAGGAGAAGGAGCTTCCCAAGTAAAACTGTTTTGAGTTCACCTTGAAATGAAGGAAGCATTCTGTTCTCTCCACCCAAAACACCACAAGAATGTATGTACTCAAATTCCAATAAAATGGCACACGCCATTGGAAATTACACTAGTGTCTCCATGTCTCAACAGGCAAGTGTTTAAGTACAGCTCATGCCAAAAATCACTTACGTGTTCAAAAACAAAACAGCTGCAAACTGGTTTGAAAAACAATGTGACAAAACCCCAAGCATTACTAGCTAGTTTTGCTTGTTAGTAACAAGCCGACTAAAAGTGCTAAAACTAAAAAGGTAGAGCTTCCATTACAATGTTTGTTAAAAACACACCTAATTAATAAATACAAGCAAAAGGACTACACTTCTGTCAAGATAAAATACATTTCCAACACAGTGCTATTTTGTGTAGAAGGTTATCAGTTCAGGCCGAACCAAACAGTGGTAAAGACCAGTTGAAAGCCAAAGTGTGAATCTATATACACCAATGCTAATGGAAGCTCTTAGCCCTAGGCTTGTGCCGATGATGGATGATCAGAATATGGATTGGAACGTCTTGGTAAATGAACATTATGAAACTAAATTGTTTGGTGATAACTAATAGTAAGGTAAAAACATACAGGATGGTTAACACCAACTGTTTTTTTTTTTTTTAACTACAGAAGTTAAATCAATAAGACTCACAGTTGGACAAGTCTTTCATTCATTTGCATCAGTAAAATATTATGACCTAATGTCTTAAATCACAGACCAACATAAGCTGCACTCTAACTCTAGGATAATCAATGTTTAGCCTCAACTATTAGCCTTAACTATCAAAACCGGCACAAGCCTACWAGACCCCAACAACTCTTCACTTGGATTAGTTGAGAAAAGAGGACAGACTCCCCCATACCAGACCATCAGGCGGAAGCAAAGGGTTGAGAACTGTTGGTACTGTAGCAAAAGAGGTTTGGCTTACTTGGGGGAGCTCCAGACAGGTTTATCTGAAACCCTAGGAGGTGAGAAGAGAACATTTCTTTTTCACCTTTATTTAGGCTACTGTTTGACCGATAAACAAAAAACAATCAAGTTCTATTAGGAAACGTGGTGAAAACAAACACTGTTCTTCTCAGCTTCAGTTTAGACCAGGGAACGATGCAGCACTGTTTCCCAACACCTGGCACCACCATGACTGACAACTATTTGAAGTATCTCAAATCAACTTGATTTTTCTAAATGAGGCTTCATTACTGGAAAGGTCTATGAATCACAGTTTGATACCAAGTGTGGACAACAACTACTACACACACTAAAACATGACCAACTAGCCCAATTGAAGAAATCCTGACCGGAAATATTTTTATCTGGGCCTAACCTACATGCAATACTTAACTAAATAATTAGGGTACTTATCAGATGTTGCCAGCTGAAATGGCAGCAGCCTTGTTATCAATGTTGCATGTTAGAGTTAATAATCATAAATGTACTTAGTTTGAAGCAGTACAAGCTCCTTTGCATAAGCCACCCAAATTATACAATAAGAACACAGAGACAACTGGCTGAATAGGCACTGGTGCTAAGGAAGGCCTACTAAAMACGTAAGCTTACCTCTCTTGCACTTGTCTTCTCTATGCTATGGATGGTACATTTCCCAGACCCTATTGTATGTTGTATGCACTTTTCCAAAATAAATCAACCAATAACTGAAGAGTTAAAAACATATTTATTATTCAAATCTGGAAGACCATGTTCTGTTAAGCTTTTTTTTTTTTGCTGTCAAATGTAACACTGCACTTTGAAATGTCCCTGTAAACAAGTGTGGCTATGGCCTCGTGACATACTCAAATTATTTTCTGCTGAGTGAACTACTGAACTTTTATAACTTGGCCTCACATCAGTGAACTGGTAAACGTTTACGCTGAGCATTCCACCACACAGAAAAATGTATTGCTGGGGGGGGGATTAATCTACATGCACACACATATAGCCAGAAACAACCAAGATAACTTTGATATGATTGAGGATTAGCTCAGGCAGATTCAGTGGAGATAATTGGGGTAGACCTATAAAAATAACAACCTACAAAATATTTTTTTTTAAATGGAGGGGTGTGAGATAGAAAATGAAATGCATCCACAAAATGATCCTGGCAGGGAGAGACAATAACAATTGAAGAAACTATTCTTGGGGCAGCTCACCATTGATCAGCATCAAGTCAGGAGGGTTATGGGAAGTTAGTAGCATTAAGGAAAGGGAAGAAAAATATCACAGAAATGTAGTTTCAATACTTTGACACTGACAGAAGTGGACCATAACATATGTTTCTTTCATTTACTACCTGTTAAATATCAGATTCAGAACGGCATGCAAAAGTATAGAACCAGATCCAAAAGGAACTAACGAGCTACGACAGTTATTGTTAAAGCATCAACAAAAAATGTATATATATATATTATCTTTATAACATGTGTAATATTGACAGTAACGTTAGCTACCTGTTTCACTCTGACATCTCCAGCACGTGTTGGATTCTGTAAGTTAAAAAATGTATAGTTCGTAAAAACATAGCTAGCTAATTATGCATTGGGTGGAAATGGAACAGATTTCTTCTGGTGGATGTAAGTTAACGTTATTTGAAATATAAGAGATTCTCATGCACAAGTTTCACCAAGCTAACAATAACTGCCTGGCCTAGGATACTTCGGGATTTTAGTAATAAAGCCCTTTATCTACTTCACAAGAGTCAGATCAAACATTTTTGTCTCTGCATCCAGTAGTTGAGGTAGATTCGCGAGCTAATGCTAACTAGCGTTAGTGCAATGACTGGAATAATATGGTAACTGCTACAGTAGCATGTTAGTAGATACAATGAATTTCCCCCAAAAAACATCCCAACATGATCTTGTTATTTTTAGAACTGCAACATATTGTAGTTAGCTAGTTAGAGGTAACCTGACATTGAAAGACAGTAAGCAACACATGACCACATCCAGATCAATCATGACAGGCCTTATATTCTAGCTAGCTAACGTTATTTAGGCTAGCTAGTAATGCCGCTTGTTAGCCACCTTAGCTAACGTTACCTAGCAAGCGAGTTAACTTACTTACCAACTACTCACTAGTTAACGTACGCTATGTGGTTAGCTAACGTTGTTTTTGTTGTTACTTATTTCTAACAAAACACATTTTCAGAACCCATTATTTGATTAGAAGACAATGTTTTGGGTGTGAGGGCAACTGATTTTGACAGCTAACGTCAACTGTAGACACCAAGCTAGCTAACTAACAAACTAGTAATAGTGTGTGAATACAACTGAGGAAAGTTATATGTTAGTAAGTAGATAGGTAGCTTGCCAATATAGGTAGCTAGTTCGTTAGCATAGTCATTCGGTTACTCCCGTGAACACCACTCACAAAAAAAGATCTAGTTAACAAGCTGGTATTGTACAATCCTTACCTTGCATACTGCTCATTGTTGTTATGTGTTGCGACTGGGATTGGTGGTGATGTGAGCCTGTAGATCCTGGGTTATTGCTGTTGTGGCTGGTAGATGTTGTTGAGTTATTGGGGCTGGGAGTCGCCATTGTGTGTTTGAATTCCATCAGCAGCACTAGGCTGCAATGCAGAGCAACTTCACCCTTACAAAACAAGACTGGAGAATAATCAAACTGGCTAGACTTATTCGACTCAAATGTGCGTGGTGGATGTAGAGAGCGCTACCGAACAAGACTGTAACTACCAACAAACAGTAAGAAATCGGGACAGTGTTTGACAGTCCAGTAACCACCTTTCCACATAGAGTCAAGACCGAAGATGGTGGATAAATAAAGATTATTCAGTCAGGCCTTTTACCATTGAAAAAAGATCAGTTCCGGCTTACTTAACTGGGTGTGTCTCCCATAGACACCAATGCAATAGCAGCGCGGTCTGGTCTACTTAGTTTAATTGAACCAGAAAAAAACTGACAAAATCAGCGAGTGGGGTGTCTCGCTTCCTCTTCCGTCTCTGGTCGAGACTCAGTCAGCTGACCAAATGTCACTTGCGAACGTGAACACCCACAGCTTCCAACGCGACGCTGCTGTGTTTATGGGCGGAGTTCGAGGAACACAAATCTAGGCTCAGATAACCATACCGCCAGCGTTAACCTAAAGCACTAGGGGGAAGACAAATATCTGACCGTGTATCAGTGGGTAGGGGCGATTTCTAGCCTAATTGTTTTAGGCTATGAATTACCATACAGTAAACAGTAAAATGTCAGTTTACGTACATTAAAGTAGTGTGTAATACTGTCCAGAATTGTTTTTATTTTAAAGTAGCCAAATCAGTATTTAATGTAACAGTAACACATAGGTACCTTTTAATCGTTTTCCTTATTCATATATATTCAGAAAGAGGTTTTCAAGAAAAAAAGATAGAAAACAACGAATCTTGGCGACTTTGCAATCGTGCCTATAAATGTTCAGTTGTCGAAACTTCATACCCCAAACCTCACTCTAAAAAATTAACGGATACGGATTCAACGCAAAGTTTATGGTTCAAAGTCCAGGAGGAAAATTTGCTGTCGAATTGCTGTTTACGAGAAACTGGTTCTGGACAGCGACAATGAACGAACCGAGTGACGTTAAGTGCACAAAAACGAACTTTTCTCTGATCATTTGGAGAGCTTGCAATGTATGCATGTCATTGTTCTTTGCTCTAGCAAGTTATGTGCAGGCAAGTGATTCCCTTATTTGGTTACATTGTTTGAGATACTTTGTATCTATAGCCTACTGTATTTGGCGTYAGCTGTGGGCATATCTGCTTCTGTTGAACTCATGGATTTAGCAGAGTAATTTAATGAGTGAACATGGTGTATGTCTGTCTCTGAATATTTGGCCCAACTGAGTAAATCCCATCTCTTATCCTTTTGTCTTTTTTATTGGCATAGATTAACGATCCGGATGCAGTGTTATGGGTGGTAGGATCACGCTTTTTTTWGTCGTTTAATGTTCTTATGAATTACTATAATCAAAGTGCTTTTTTAAATTGTTTTATTTACAGTAATCCACATACACACCTTTTCTATTTCCAGGTTGCCTATGCTATTCCAGCAAACCTGTGTTTATTGATTGCCATTAAACCACATGTAACAGGTATGTGGGCATTATGGATGAATAAAGATCCATCAATGACCTTTGCCTATTTTTCCTATTAAATAACATTTCCATTTTAACATTTTTGGCCAGTGAAAAAGGCCATTGACTGTTTAGTATCTTGTAGCTATATCATGAGTGTAGTTAAAGCTAGAAATATGTATGCATGAGCCTGCACTGCACCCTGAATGTTTAAATGCTTGAGAGACTGTTTTTCAGAGACACTACTTTGGAGGAGAATTGCTAAACTTCATGTGCTTATTTCGACTGCTGTTGTTTCCATGATGGGATGGACTCTGTATAAAGAGCGCATCACAAATATCTTCCAGCAAGAGGAGGGAAGGTATAGTTTCTCGGTCAAAATATTTTTCTGTTTAGATGAGCATTGTGTTCAATAAATACTTTTGGTCACACCTGTTTCTCTCTATCCCCAGGGAATTATCTGGTCTCATGTTGATACTTGTCTGGCTTCTCCTGTGTCAACACTCTGGAAGGTAAGGACTTTCAACATAGATTTGSACCTTATCCCAACATGCAATWCCTTATTTTAAAAAAGACTCAAACTCCGTACATCACTGATATCTGTACTGTCGTAACTATTTTCTATTAGTTCTATTGGGGCTCTCAGACTGTTCGTTGCTGTTGCCATCACAATCTTCCCCTTTGTGGCCTGGCTGTACTACTACATTAACAAGGAGCTGAGGACCAGCTGGCCCCCGCATTGTAAAACTGCACTGTAGATATCCAYTCATTAAGATAGTCCAGTGACGAGTGAGCAACATATCTGCGGGWTGGAACATTTACAAGAGGATATGACCTAGCTACAGTGGCAGTATGGAAATCATGAATGCATTGTTTAAAAAGACCCATGTAAAAAACACCCCTGCTAAACCATACATCTAAATAAGTGACAATGTCATAAATTAGAATGTATATGATTGATACATTTTCCTTTTTTTACTGGAATCATACTTTTCTCTTTCTGAACATTTTTGTTGTTGTAGGCAACCCATTGCACTTGTGGTGATATCTGGTGTAATCACAGTAAAATAAAACAATTTAATAAGAAATATAAATGGCTTTTTATTATTATTTTTGCATTAGAAATCTAAATTGAAAGAAATGCATGYACTGTAGCCTACTCAAGGCTCCAAATAATTAGGTATTTTTTATTTAGCACCACTGCGCCTCGATAGCCTCGCAGCAGCGCCTCTTCAACCTCAGGAGGCTGAAGAAATTCAGCTTGTCACCAAAAGCACTCACAAACTTCTACAGATGCACAATCGAGAGCATCCTGTCGGGCTGTATCACCGCCTGGTATGGCAATCCGGTCTGCACAACGCATCACCGGGGCAAACTACCTGCCCTCCAGGACACCTACACTACCCGATGTCACAGGAAGCCATAAAGATCATCAAGGACAACAACCACCCGAGCCACTGCCTGTTCACCCGCTATCATCCAGAAGGCGAGGTCAGTACAGGTGCATCAAAGTGAGAGACCGAGAGACTGAAAAACAGCTTCTATCTCAAGGCCATCAGACTGTTAAACAGCCACCACTAACATTTAGTGGCTGATGCCAACATACTGACTCAACTCCAGCCACTTTTTAATGGGAATTGATGGAAATTTATGTAAAAATATATCACTAGCCACTTTAAACAATGCCACTTAATAAATGTTTACATACCCTACATTACTCATCTCATATTATATAGTGTACTCTATACCATCTACTGCATCTTGCCTACCGTTCGTACCTCACTCATTCATATATCTTTATGTACATATTTCTTTATCCCTTTACACTGTGTGTATAAGGTAGTAGTTGTGGAATTGGTAGGTTAGATTACTCGTTGGTTATTACTACATTGTCGGAACTAGAAGCACAAGCATTTCGCTACACTCGCATTAACATCTGCTAACCATGTGTATGTGAACAATAAAAATTGATTTGATTAGCTACAGGATATGTGCTTTAAAAGTAATGTAGGCTTTATTTAAATAAATGTAAATCAACTTATTTTGTGTTTGGTGCTCCTAACATGTTAAAAGTTGGCAGCAGAAGTAGGCTACTGCCAATGAAAAGTGAATTTTCTGTACTGTGTTTTACAATAGCTAGATGTCAGTAGCGCCCAGAGAACACAGTACAAAAATAGGACTCAAGTGCGGAATTCCGGTTCTAACAGCCAGAAATAACTCTGTTCGCCGGCAGGTCCAGGGTCAGCTTAAAAGGTTGATATTGCGAGCCACTCGGTCATGAGCATCGTTGTAAAAGGTATACTGATCCAAGATCAGGAATTTGAATGCGTTTTCACTTTCATGATTCACGTTGGGTAAAATCTGCCACCCCTTTCGCATTGAGATCTTGACAAACAAGCTTAACATCATGGCAGTGGTCCTAATATCGTATCAGACTTTGAGTTGTCGATTGTTAAACCGTATGATTTCGCACCAAAGCGTGAGCACAATCTGCAGCTTTACACGCGCTTTATCGAGAAGGACTGGCACAGATCTCTCACCACGGACAGTCCACGGTCTGGTAGGTCATACATGGCTTACGACACACAACTAGGATCAAATGTGTTCACGGTTTGAAGCGCGGAAGACTAACAGCTTGAAGACAGATATCATTGTACCTTGTACCTATCCATCATGGTTAACATATTGTGTGTTACTCATGCACTGCGCAGGTAAATCTATGCGGGAGTTGGACGTGCCGGACATCACAGTGGTTGTCTTTTTACGACTCAAGATCATTCTCGTCTTTACCTCCACCGCCCCCTTCTGGTGATAAAACCAAAAAGACAGGGGTATGTAAACATATCAATTAATTTCTGAGTGATATGTAAACAACTGTGGCTGGGCACCTGATAAAACCTGGTTTTAATGTCTATGGATAAAATAAAGCACCATGCCTTTTGCTTTGTTTTTAACCTTGTTGCTTTGCCTGTCTCCATTCATCTATCCTCTGCAGCCAGTGACTTGGAAATCATTAGCAATAACATTTGCGTTTGGGGGTGTTCTCCTTGCCGGAATGAAATATTTCAAAAAGGAAAAAGAAGAATGTAAGGACATTTCACCTCTTGGCGTACTCACCATCATGCAGTAGGCTACATCCAACAGTGGATTTACACAAATTAATTTATGTTCCGAACTGAAGTTCTCCTGGAGTTAATCGTCAGTTTCTGTACATGTTGGTAACAATCTGTTTGACATTATGTTGTCTTTTTTACACATGCACTGCAGTGATTGAAAGAGAAAGGACAAAGTCAATGGGCAAACCAGCACTTGGGGGTCCATTCTCTCTTGTGGATCAGAATAATAAACCCTGTAAAAGTGAGGATTTCCTCAGCCAGTGGGTCCTTATCTACTTTGGGTTTACACACTGCCCTGACATCTGTCCTGATGAAATYGAGAAAATGATTGAGGTGGTGGATGAAATAGGTAAAGTGTTTTATTTTAAACGTCTCTTATTATGCATCATATTATTTATGAATGTCATGGCAATTAGATGGTTGAGTGAGTAGCCAGTCAGTCACTCATATCATGTTTTCACAAAGCATAATGTTAACGCTACAACCCTGGAATGTACAGGAGATTTGTTGTGATCAACACCATGTCTTTCCATGTTTCCCAGACAGGATACAGTCTCTTCCAAACCTGACCCCCATCCTCATCACCATTGATCCTGACAGGGACACACCTGAGGCCATGGGGACATATGTGAAAGGTAAAGAGAACAAGCCATTAACTACTGTAGCTTCCATGTTATGGTAAAAGTGGCATTTAGACTCACATTGGTGGAACAATAACATTCCCCCTCTGTCCTCTATCCCCAGAGTTCTCCCCTAAGCTCATTGGCCTGACTGGGACAATGKCCCAAATTGACCAGGTCTCTCGAGCCTACAGAGTCTACTACAGCCAGGGACCAAAGGATGAAGACAACGACTACATTGTGAGTTCATCGTCTGATCCTGCCCTTATTCAAAACTCTCATTTGTTCATAGTAAAGTAGATATTCCAACTTTTCCCAGCTGAATTGATATCTAAATGAAACCTCCTTTATTCTTGACTGCAGGTCGATCACACAATCATCATGTACCTGGTTGGTCCGGACGGAGAGTTCAAGGAGTATTTTGGACAGAACAAGAGGAGCGCTGAGATCTCCTCTTCCATTGCATCACACATGAGGAAGTACAAGAAGGGGAATTAAGAGGTGAGATGAAGGAGAACTGGTCAAGTGCACTGTCTGTGTCTGGGAACACCTCTTGTGTGCCTCTCTCACAGCCCTTCAGAGACTGTCAGCAGCCTCCATGGCCCCAGCAGCCTCTGGCCCAGCGAGCCTCTGGCCAGCAGCCTCTGGCCCAGCAGCCTCTGGCCCAGCAGCCTCTGGCCCAGCAGCTCTGGCCCAGCAGCCTCTGGCCCAGCGCCCTCTGGCCCAGCAGCCTCTGGCCCAGCAGCCTCTGGCCCAGCAGCCTCTGGCCCAGCAGCCTCTGCCCAGCAGCCCTCTTGCCCAGCACCCTCTGGCCCAGCACCCTCTGGCCCAGCACCCTCTGGCCCAGCAGCCTCTGGCCCAGCCAGCCTCTGGCCCAGCACCTCTGGCCCAGCACCCTCTGGCCCAGCACCCTCTGGCCCAGCAGCTCTGGCCCAGCACCCTCTGCCCAGCACCCTCTGGCCATCAGGACTGAACGTTACCTTATTTTTTTCAATGACATGGAATATTTATCTGCATTACAGCTTTTCATTGAATTCAAATGTCTACGACTTACCATTCCCTTGTTGCGGTTCACCATTTAACATGGTCTCTAATATCATATTTAAGTCTAAGATGATTTAAAGTGATTGTTTGCAAATGGGTGTGGCACAACACTTTAAGTGTTTGTTTTTTCTGCTTTGCCCATTATTTAAATCGATGTGAAATACAATTGTTTCGACGTAAAATATGAGAGCCAAACAATAATACTTGATTTAAGTACCTCAACAAATGTAACCACCATAAAATGGAGGGGGAAAGTATTCCCTGGAAATCATTACTGAAGAACTTAAGTTTTCCAGTGTTTACCCTTGGACACTCCTAATGGAAAAATACATGATAGTTGTCGTTGTGCTGTTACAGTTCGGCTTTACTTCCTTTACACTAATTCTCCTTTTTAGCCTTGCTGTTAAGTCTGGCCCAATACCTGGACTCGTCTGTGACACCAGAAACATTTATGCACTGTAATAACTCTTTGGTTACTCGATTTGTACTATTCATAAATCAGTCATATTTCAACTGAATTTCCAAAGTAATGTTTAATTTATTAAACTTGAACTTACAATTATGTATGTCTGTCTGATTTATTATAATTTTTTTACTGCCCATGTAGTCGTAGGCTACCATGAAGGTTTTCAGGGCTTCACTTTGTGCAACCATATTGTAGACTAGCCTGTTCCTAGTGGCAAACACGTGCTGGTCAGAGTTTAAGGTTGTTCGTAGGAGTTGTCAAGAGTAGAGCACTGTCCTAGATAATTCATTTAACAGCTTGATTTGTAATCATGTTGCTATTGATATGACAGCCAGGCCAGTGTCTTGACTGGGCCCATTGTTCTGCAAATAAATGGTATTCACCGGAGCCTCTTTCTGGTTATAGCCATAGATGCATGATTGGCTCATAGTAACAAATCATTTTCGATGAATTTACACACACATTCATAATATATTTGTATATATATATATTAATACATACAAATTATTTCTCAATATCCTTGCAAACTGAATACGCAGCTGATGACTGTATTTTAGGCAAGAACCTGTTGAGTTCCCCCTTGGTAACCTGAACTAGAGAGAGCACAGCAGTTTTTCAGCACTCTTCGGCAAAGCACTCCACTCATTCCTGGCTGGCTGGTGGTTTGTGATGACTGGGAAGAAATACTCTTCTAGATGAGAAGAGATCACCTTTCAGCTGTCAAAGTATCAAATCATCCTTTATGAGAATTTTATGTTGTATGCTCATGAATTCACCCACTGAACCATTCCATATCTTGATTTGTTGTGTCCTACCTACAGTAAATGCCCGTCTCTTTGAAAAATTGGACAGGAGTCCCTTGTGCCTTATTCAATGTACACTGTTGCCCTGGAGAGTTGAGTTTGTTTACATTTACATTTGGTTGAGTTGTCAGCTAACATGAATTCAAAGTGAAGTCAACAAAACATTCCACCATGGTTAAAAGTTGGGTTAAAAAAAGACAATATTCACGTACGTTGATGACTTTTTTTCAAATCCAATCAGTTTTCCACATTGATTCAACGTCATCACATAAAATGTTTGTTGTTGAAATGACGTGGAAACAACATTCAACCAGTGTTTGCCCAGTGGGAAAGCATGTTATATTTTATTTACTATGTGAGAGTGACTGAAATTCAGAGTACATGTCATTTCTAAGCCTTCTTGGATGCTAAATAAAAAGTTAATTATGCCACCGTGGAATGATTTCGATGCAGTTTCATCCAGTTGTTATTCTAGAATGCAACTGGTTCGTTATTTGAATGGAAACTTGCCTCCCCTAACTGCCCTCTCCTTTATTTGATCATGTTGCAGGTTGTCACAGTGAATCCGGATGACATCAGCCCCATGAACCCTCCTAAATTTGACAAGATCGAGGACATGGCCATGTTGACCCATCTCCATGAGCCAACCGTGCTGTACAACCTCAAGGAGCGCTACGCTGCCTGGATGATCAATGTAAGCAGACACAGATCAGATTACATTTCAACTCAGTCATACGTACATCTTCTAATTGCATTGTCAATCAAACATCTACCAACTAGTTTCCTGGGTTCAATCAGATCAAGTCATCAATGTATGCACCAATTTGTAAGTCGCTCTGGATAAGAGCGTCTGCTAAATGACTTAAATGTAAATGTAAATGTAAATGACATAACCTGAGTTGTTCCCCTATTGCAGACCTACTCTGGGCTGTTCTGTGTGACTGTGAACCCCTATAAGCGGCTCCCGGTCCACAACCCAGAGGTGGTGGCTGGCTATCGGGGCAAGAAGCGCCAGGAGGTCCCACCCCACATTTTCTCCATCTCTGATAATGCCTAGCAGTTTATGCTAACAGGCATAATCTTCATTTCATGATGTATCATATTGTGGCAGCAAGCTATTACAGTATAGTTAACAGGTAATTTTATCCAGTGGTGTAAAGTTCTTAAGTAAAAATACTTGAAAGTACTACTTAAGTAGTTTTTTGGGGTGTACTTTACTATTTCTATTTTTGACAACTTCTACTTTTACTCCACTACATCCCTAAAGAAAATAATGTACTTTCTATTCCATACATTTGTCCTGACACCCAAAATTACTCGTTACATTTTGAATGCTTAACAGGACATGAAAATTGTATAATTCACGCACTTAAAGAGAAAATCCCTGGTCATCCCTACTGCATCTGATCTGGCGGACTCACTAAACACAAATGCTTTGTTTGTAAATGATTTCTGGCTATCCATAAATTCTAAAAACAAGAAAATCGTGTGTCTTGTTTTCTTGAAATAAGGAATTTGAAATGATTTATACTTTCTCTTTTGATACTTAAGTATATTTTAGCAATTACATTTACTTTTGATGCTTAAGTATATTTAAAAAAAAWAWAATAATACTTTTGGACTTTTACTCAAGTAGATTTTACTGGGTGACTGTCGCTTTTACTTGAGTAATTTTCTATTAAGGTATCTTTACTTTTTCTCAAGTATGAAAATGGGGTAGTTGATTTTATCTTTCAACAGATYGTGAAAACCAGTCCATCCTTATCACGTATGTACTGCTGCACATGCTGTTACTAATTGTCTGCCTCTGTAAAGAACTAGATTTACTAGGAAAGTTTACATTATTACTCTCAATTGTGTTGTTCAATCTTGATTTTGACAGTGGAGAATCTGGTGCAGGGAAGACTGTAAACACAAAGCGTGTCATCCAGTATTTTGCCACAATCGCAATGGCTGGAGGAAGTGATAAGAAGAAGGAAATCAATGGAAAAATTCAGGTTTTATCCATACTCATGTTACATTAACATAAGATGTATATAGTTCCCTCTAATGCATTTTCTGTTGCAAAAGTAATTTCTATTGCATTTACTGTAAAGTGTATTTACTCGTACTTACCAACACTTTTATTCTCAAAGGGAACCCTGGAGGATCAAGTCATCCAGGCCAACCCTCTGCTGGAGGCTTTTGGGAATGCCAAGACAGTGAGGAACGACAACTCCTCTCGCTTTGTGAGTGGGTTTGATCAACATACAGTATGAGCATATAGGGTTAACATATAGCCAGGCATGCATTCATAAACCAGTCACCTTAGCTGAAATGTGACATTTTAAAAATAATGTAATTTTTGGAAAACATACAGGGAAAATTCATCCGCATCCACTTTGAAACAAAGGGGAAGCTGTCCTCAGCTGATATTGAGACTTGTGAGTTTGCTTGCCTATTTTCTTTGCAAATACAAGGCCATTGCTGTGGATTGGAACAAGATGTCCCTTGATTTCTATGATTTCCTTCTTTAGATCTATTGGAAAAATCCAGGGTAATGTTTCAGCTCCTAGCAGAAAGGAGTTATCACATCTTCTACCAGATCATGTCCAATAAGAAGCCTGAGTTAATTGGTAGGTTGAGTAATTCTAGCTGGTGGATCTATGTAAAGCCATACACAGTAATTGTAGTTTTGGAATGCAAGGTTATTGGTTACTTTAAGGGGTCAATCTGTGATTGCTACATCCATTTGTGTACTTTTAAATTAATGATATATACCCATTGATTCTTGAAGAATAAATGCCTCATGAGCTTAGGTCAACTGTCGTTCCCCATCAGAACCCMAAATATAAGATTGTTTACAAACAATGGAGTAAAACAATGTAATTGTAAATAAAAACTGTATAGCCGAGTCAGTCCTCACATCCATAGCTCTGTCTATGAATTTGAGAGTGGTTATATTTCCCCAGCCCCATCCCTCAACTGTTTACCAAAAACAGTGGTAGGTTAACCACTTTGTTGTTTGAACTGCAGATTGCCCCTTTAAATGTTTTGCATCTAAAAAGAGGGCTGGAATATGCAATCTGGAAAATGTGCTGTACTGTGAGTTCAGCCTCCAACACCAATATAACCCCCAATGGTAAATATACACCTTCTCTATCATGTTCACCAGAGATGCTGCTCATCACCACCAACCCATATGACTACCCTTTCATCAGTCAGGGGGAAATAACGGTGCAAAGCATCAATGACACAGAAGAGCTCATGGCCACAGATGAGGTGAGTCCACCTGTACCYTATATCGCATATCTTTATATTACCCACACAGCTTGGAARAKAACTRCATTGAAAACATAATAGAAAACCCTCAACTGTACTGTATAAGATTGTCTTAGGGACTGATTAAATGTTTATATGTGTTTGACTGAGCTCCAATATCTGTCCCAATAGAGTGCCATTGATATCCTAGGCTTCACTGCAGAGGAGAAACTTGGGATCTACACACTGACTGGTGCTGTGATGCATCATGGGAACATGAAGTTCAAGCAGAAGCAGCGTGAGGAACAGGCAGAGCCTGATGGCACTGAGGGTCAGCAGTCTTTGGTTTTGACTTATTTAGAAATTCAAATTAAATCTTCACTTATCCACAGCCAGAATCCACTCATATTTTTTGTCTCATGTATCCAATAGTGGCTGACAAAGTCACCTACCTCATGGGCCTGAACTCTGCTGATTTACTGAAGGCTGTGTGCTATCCCAGAGTGAAGGTCGGGAATGAATATGTCAACAAAGGACAGACAGTTCAACAGGTATGACAACTACATTAAAGTGTGTACAGACATGAGTGACCCTCGCCCAACTCTCACAAATTTTAATGGTCCTAAAATGTGTTTTGTCTCATTTGCAGGTGAATAACTCCATGGGTGTCCTGTCTACGGCAGTGTATGATAAACTGTTCTTGTGGATGGTGACCAGAATAAACCAGCAGCTAGACACCAAATTGCCCAGACAGCATTTTATTGGCGTTCTGGACATAGCAGGCTTTGAGATCTTTGAGGTATGAGTGGACTCCTCATTTGAAACACATTTACAACAACATAATAATTGATTGTATGTTATTTAATTATATTTTGTAAACCATGCAGATGAACAGCCTGGAACAGCTCTGCATCAACTTCACTAATGAGAAACTGCAACAGTTTTTCAACCACCACATGTTTGTGTTGGAACAAGAGGAATACAAGAAGGAAGGAATAGACTGGGAGTTCATTGACTTTGGTATGGACTTGGCTGCCTGCATTGAGCTTATTGAGAAGGTATTGTGACCTTTTCAGCCTTCCTTTAAGTCACTCTTTACAGTCTAACYGTTAATGGATTCAATAAGTTAGGATCAACAGGACAGAGTTGAAAAAGATCTGTTTAATTACAGTAATTAAAAAGTTTACAAGCAAAGTATTGAAATTTAGTAGACAGACGTGATCAAAACAATGAACTTCTATAACTTGGTTCTTCTAAACCCGTTGCACTAAATCTTCCACAGCCAATGGGTATTTTCTCCATCCTTGAAGCAGAACGCATGTTTCCAAAGGCAACAGACTGCTCCTTCAAGAACAAACTCTACGACCAGCATCTTGGGAAGAACAGCAACTTCCAGAAGCCCAAGCCTGCCAAAGCCAAGGCAGAGGCCCACTTCACCCTGGTGCACTATGCTGGCACTGTGGACTACAACATCGGTGGCTGGTTGGAGAAGAACAAGGAACCGCTGAATGACACTGGTACAACTGTACCAAAAAGCTGCCCTGAAACTATTGTCTCAGTTGTTTGCAACGTTTGTCTTAGTTGATGGTGAGTTTACATCAGCATTATAAGACCAGTGAAACATGATCTTGAGTAGAAATATAATTGTTTTATGTCTCTCTTTCTGTAGCTGATAGAAACCAAAGAGGAGCAAAAAAGAAGGGGTCCTTTTTCCAGACTGTCTCTGCACTTTTCAGGGTAAAACTGTTTCCCCCTACTATGAACATGTATATCCATCTAATGATCGTATGTAGACTTCAGAACATTTCCGCACAATTCAGTGAGCATTGTTTTGCTTGTTCATAATTTTTTTAGCATTTCATAACCTTCCCTCAGGAAAATCTCAACAAGCTTATGTYTAACCTGAGGTCCACACATCCCCATTTTGTGAGATGCATCATCCCAAATGAGACCAAAACACCAGGTATGTAAAGGTTTGAAACATGTAATGTGGGTTGTTTGCTCTCAAGGCTGCCTGACCTGACAGAATTCTGCCTTTCCATGTAGGGGCCATGGAACACTACCTCGTTTTGCATCAGCTGCGCTGTAACGGTGTGCTGGAGGGTATCAGGATCTGCATGAAGGGGTTCCCAAGCAGGATTATATATGCTGACTTCAAGCAGAGGCAAATMCTTCATTGATCCCTGTTACCTATAAGAAAATCGATTCAACAAACATGAGCTCAAGGATAAATGTGGACTGTTTCCCCAACAGATACAGAATCCTGAATGCCAGTGCTATCCCAGAGGGGCAGTTTATTGACAGCAAAAAGGCATCAGAGAAGCTATTGTCCTCCATCGACGTGGACCACGCCCAGTACAAATTTGGATACACTAAGGTATTGTGACAAAACAATGTTATTCTCTGACCTATAGGGATGATGTTATCGAGTGATGTGAGCAGTTGTCGTCCTCTGTAGTGTACATTCAGACAGTGGTGCACCAACTCAGAATAGCATTTGCATTCTTTGTGTTTGTATGTGTATATTAGGTGTTCTTTAAAGCTGGCCTGTTAGGTCTGCTGGAGGAGATGAGAGATGAGCGCCTGGCAGTGGTTGTTGACTCGCATCCAGGCTGTCTCCAGGGGCTATGTCACCAGGCAGAGGTTCAAGGAGATGTCAAGGAAAAGGTCTAAAAAACATATTTCTGTAAGGGAAAAATGAAGACAGTACAGSTCCTATGAACTTCAATAAAGGATGGGATTTTTTATTTTTGCCACTACATAGGGAATACATTTTCATCATCCAATATAACATCCGGTCATTCATGAACGTGAAGAACTGGCCTTGGATGAGGCTCTACTTCAAGATCAAGCCCCTTTTGCGAAGCGCAGAGGCTGAGAAGGAGATGCAGACGATGAAAGAGGACTTCTCAAAGGTCAAAGGCGAGTTTGCAAGGTCAGACGCCAGGAGGAAGGAACTTGAGGAAAAGACGGTGGTCTTTGCTCAGGAGAAGAATGACCTTTACCTCCAGATTCAAGTGGTGGGTTTCTGTCAGGTTTTTAAGAACATGCTTTATATTAGATGTGTGTAGATGTTGCATGGTTCTTATCAATATATAGCACCTTCTATGAGGGTTACATATTAACATTTCAAGAAGTACCAAACTTTAATTGAATCCAATGAACACAAATCAAATTGTATTTGTCCCATACTTCGTAAACATCAGGTGTAGACTAACAGTGAAATGCTTACTTATGGGCCCTTCCCAACAAYGCAGAGAGAAATATATAAAGAAAATAGGAATAAATACACAATGAGTAGCGATAACTTGGCTATATACACGAGGTACTAGTACCGAGTGGATGTGCAGGGGTACGAGGTAATTGAGGTAGATATGTACATATAGTAAGGATAGTGACCAGGCAGCATTATATATAATAAACAGTAGCAGCAACCCTGTTACAGTGGTTTTATTGTCTAAGGTATGCTACTTGTTCATATTTCAATAGGAAAGAGAGAACCTCTCTGATGCAGAGGAGAGATGTGAGGGGTTGATCAAGAGTAAGATCCATCTAGAGGCAGAGGAAGAGGAGATCAATGCAGAGATCACTGCCAGGAAGAGGAAACTGAAGGATGAATGCTCCGAGCTCAAAAGGGATTTAGGCGACCTGGAGCTCACTATTGCCAAGGTTGAGAAGGAGAAATATGCCACAGAAAATAAGGTCAGGGCATCTGATAAGCACATCACCCCATGCCTTTAAATCTCATAACCACAATGAATGGAGGGTAACTGTGTGCATTCTTTAACACAGGTGAAACATTTGACAGAAGAGTTGACCACATTAGAAGAACATCTTCTGAAGTCTTCAAAGGAGATCAAGGCATTGCAAGAGGTGCACCAGCAGACCCTGGATGAACTCCAGGCAGAGGAGGACACAGTCAACACAGACTAAGACAAAGGTCAAGCTGGAGCAACAGGCTGATAATGAAAGCATCAAGTGACTTATACACTTTGGTCTTTTGTTAGCATTCTTTCAAGATTTCAATTGTTCTGGACTATGGTCTCCTTCCAGCTTGAGGGATCTCTAGAGCAGGAGAAGAAGGTGCATGCGGATTTGGAAAGAGCCAAAAGAAAACTTGAGGGAGATCTCAAGCTGTCCCAGGAAAATGTAAAGGACCTGGAGAATGAAAGACAACAAATGGATGAAAGATTTAAAAAGTAAGTTAGAAATTATCATTGAGTTTATGGAGATTAAACTCTTGATTCACATGTTGATAGAGCAATATTTGAAAGTGATAGAAGCAGCACAAACAATGGAGCATCAACTAATTTCCATTCAATGAATTCTCAAATGTTTAAGGATTTAATTCAGTTACCTGCAAGGTAAAATTGAGGATGAACAAATATTGAGCTCTCAACTTCAGAAGAAAATAAAGGAGTTTCAGGTATGTGATTTGTGAAAATAAATTAAATTGTAACATTGTAACTTTTGCCAAAATTTTGACGGAATATTTTTTTTTACCACAGGCTCGCATTGAGGAACTCGACGAGGAAATCGAAGCTGAGCGCTCTGCTCGGGCCAAGATAGAGAAGCAGAGGTCTGATCTCTCCAGGGACCTTGAGGAGATCAGTCAGAGACTGGAAGAAGCTGGTGGGGCCACTGCTTCCCAAATTGATGCAAACAAGAAGCACGAAAGTGAGTTTCAGAGGCTGCGTCGTGATCTCGAAGAGTCCACCCTGCAGCATGAGTCAATCACTGCTGCTCTCCGCAAGAAGCAGGCAGACAGCGTGGCAGAACTGGGAGAACAAATGGACAACCKMSAGAGAGTTAAGCAGAAACTGGAGAAGGAGAAAAGTGAATACAAGATGGAAATTGATGACTTGGCCTGCAACGTGGAGAGTGTTCTCAAAAGCAAGGTAGGTTCATCAGATGTTGACCATGTTGATATTCAACATACAAAAGAAACCCATTCACTATACACCAGCCTGGTCTCATAGACTAGCGGTAACATAGTAAACTTAAATCCAGGAAGTTCAAATGAGTATGATATGTTAAGTTTGGTATGGTTATATAAGACAGAAGGTTGCTTAATGCAAAAAATGAAAATAGGTTGGGTGTATAATGCGAACGTCTAGCAATCCGTAGGTTGTGTGGGTGGGTAGCTACTTTGCAACTACTTAGCTGATAGCTAACCCTAACTTTAACCTAACTCCTAACCCAAACCTTAAATCCTAGCCTAGCTAATATTAGCCACATAAAATTGAAATTTGTAAATTCGTAACATAACACAAATTGCGACATATCATAGAAATGGATGATGGACATCTGCAAATGAATACATACCATACGAAGCATTACATTTACTATGTTACGTCTACCCCTGAGTCCAGGTTGGATACACTGGTTACTTACTGTTATTTTTAACATTTTAGGCTAACCTTGAGAAACTGTGCAGAACTCTTGAAGACCAAAGTATTGAGTACAAGAACAAATCTGACGAGGCCCATGAGTCGCTAAATGATTACACTGCCCTGAATGCTCGCTTGCAAACAGAAAATGGTAAGTTTCAAGTAAATCCCATTTATATGAAGGACACCAAGGACTTGATACATAGTTTGAGAACTACGCTGCAAGTGTGCCACTTTTACAATATATCTTGAATAGGTGAGCTCAAACGCCAGCTTGAGGAGAAGGAGCTAACTGTGTCCCAGCTGAGCAGAGTGAAACTAGTGAGCAGTCAACAGATTGAAGAGCTGAAGAGACTTTTGGAGGAGGAAGTTAAGGTTAGACAAACTCTTGCCAATTACARGCCATAATTATTTCACAACGACGATATAAGCTAAGACTAACTTTATGAATTGTCTCTGGCTTTAGGCTAAGAATGCCCTGGCCCGTGGTTTACAATCAACCCACCATGACTGTGACCTGCTCCGGGAGCAGTATGAGGAGGAGCAGGAGTCCAAGGCTGAGCTGCAGCAGAGCATGTCCAAGGCCAACAGTGAGGTAGCTCTGTGGAGAACCAAGTATGAGACTGATGCCATCTAGCGCACTGAGGAACTTGTGGATGCTAARTTAGTGCACTGATGGGTAAAACATATATTATTTTGCAACATACATTCATTAATTAATCAATTGATTTACTACTGTTTGTTCCTCTTTTAAGGAGGAAGCTTGCCCAACGCCTCCAGGATTCTGAAGAGCAGACAGAGACAATGAATGCTAAGTGTGCCTCACTGGAGAAGACCAAGCAGAGACTACAAGCAGAGACTACAAGCAGAGACTATAAGCGGTGACTACAAGCAGAGACTACAAGCAGAGACTACAAGCAGAGACCATAAGCAGAGACCATAAGCAGAGACCATAAGCAGAGACTACAAGCAGAGACTACAAGCAGAGACTACAAGCAGAGACTACAAGCAGAGACTACAAGCAGAGACTACAAGCAGAGACTACAAGCAGAACCAGAGGAACTTTGACAAAGTAATCATATTGACTCCTTTAGTGTCTGAATTACTAAAGACTGTGGTGGTTCGGTCTCAACAATAGGTATGAATTTCATGTGATTTTTTTAACATCAGGATCTTGCTGAATGGAAAGAGAAGTATGAAGAGACCTGGTCTGAGCTGGACGGCTCACGAAGGGAGTCCAGGTCTCTGAGCACAGAGCTATTCAAGATGAAAAACACATTTGAAGAAGCCCTGGATCACTTAGAGAACATGAAGAGAGAGCATAAGATCCTTCAACGTATGATCATCATCACCCTCGAAAATCATAACAACATACCCTCATAGAATGTATGTATGAGTTTTAGCTTATAGGTCTGCATGTAACAAACATATTGCTTTGTCAATTTTCAGAGGAAATAACAGATATCACTGAGCAAGTGGGACAGTCTGCAAAGACCTTCCATGACCTGGAAAAGGCAGCGAAACAAGCTGAACAGGACAAGATGGACACCCAAACAACTCTTGAAGAAGCTGAGGTTCGCCATTTTCTCACACATATTGTGCATTCCCCTACATGTATTATTTGAATATGACCGCAAATGTTTCTGTTCTGTGCACTTGTGTCTTCTTCTAGTCCTCCCTTGAACATGAAGAGGCCAAGATGCTCCACCTTCAACTGGAGTTGAACCAGATCAAGTCAGAGGTTGACAGAAAGGTGGCAGAGAAAGATGAGGAAATAGACCTGCTGAAGAGGAACCATCAGAGGACCGTGGACACCCTGCAGAGTGCTCTAGATTCTGAGACCCACAGCAGAAACGATGCCGTCCGAGTCAAGAAGAAGATGGAAGGGGACCTAAATGAGATGGAGATTCAGCTGGGCCATGCCAACCACCAAGCAGCTCAGAAACATCCAGGGCCAGCTCAAAGTTAGTGTTTGGTTCCAGAAACCCATATTTTTTCAACCATAACACTCACCATCTCTWTCAAAGTTCTAGTCAGTGGGTATTGTACTTATTCATGACCTTTCTGTTTCAGGACACTCAGGTCCATTTGGATAATGCCCTCCATGGGCAGGAGGACTTGAAGGAGCAGCTGGCCRTTGTAGAACGGCGCAATACACTGATGATAGCAGAGATTGAGGAGATGAGGGCAACACTAGAGCAGGCAGAGAGGTGCCGTAAACTGGCCGAGCAGGAGCTGGTCGACGTGAGCGAGAGGATGCACCTGTTGCACTCTCAGGTGAGGCCTCATAAACAATTCGGAACTTTGGCCTTCAGTTAAATGTATCAGTTTAACTTATTGTGTTACCTTATCTCTTTACTCATTTAACACAACACTGGTCTCATCAGCACAAAAAAGAAGATGGAGTCTGACATAACTCAGCTGCAATCAGAGGTGGAAGATGCAGTCCAAGAAGCAAGAAATGCAGATGATAAAGCTAAAAAGGCTATTATAGATGTAAGTCCGAACTGTAAATCTCATCCCAAATGTGTAAATCTCAGCCCAAATGAAGTCTGCTCAAACAATGTCTTGATCGATTACAAATTCTGTATCGATAGGCTGCCATGATGGCTGAGGAGCTGAAGAAGGAGCAGGACACGAGTGGTCACGTGGAGAGGATGAAGAAGAACCTGGAGGTCACTGTTAAAGACTTGCAGCAGCGTCTGGATGAGGCTGAGCAGTTAGCCCTGAAAGGTGGAAAAAAAAGAGCTCCAGAGACCAGAGTAAGGATAAAGATAAATGTTTTATTTCCAGTTCACACTCTCTTAGTTTGTGATTCTTTTGTAATACATTATTTACACTCAAGGTCAGAGAGCTGGAGAATGAACTGGAGGCAGAGCAAAAACGTAGTGTGGAAGCCATGAAGGGTGTGCGAAAATATGAGAGAAAAGTCAAGGAGCTCACATCAGGTAAAATATGTTTGGTTGCTTATTCCTGACTTTCATCAAATCATGATAAAATATGTGAGTAATTAATAACACTGGGTTTGTAGGGTGAGGAAGATAAGAATAATGTAGGCAGACTGCAGGAGTTGGTCAACAAGCTGCAGATGAGGGTGAAAGCTTACAAAAGGCAGAATGAGGAGGCGGTGAGTACAATATATTATTGGCAACAACTGTGCATAGTATTATTAGATAAATAGGACAACAGTTCACCACTTCTAACTTATTCATATCTATCTATTTTCTGTGAGCCACAGGAGGAGCAGACCAGTATCAATTTGGCTAAATTCAGGAATGTGCAACATGAGCTTGATGAAGCTGAGGAGCGGGCAGACATAGCAGAATGCCAAGTGAACAAATTAAGAGCTAAGAGTTGATGTTGGCATCAAGGGAGAAGAATAGAGATATGGGCATCTTCTGCTGTAATTCATGTTTAGAATTACAATAACTCAGACACAGAATGTAGATCCAGTATACAATAATTATTGTTACCTGTCTCTTATACACATCTAGATGTGTATAAGAGACAGGAATGTAGATCCAGTATACAATAATTATTGTTGCAAAGATACATGCATGCTTACACCGTTGTACGTTCCTGGATGTTAGCATTCTTCCGTGCTATAGATTCACTGCCATGCTCAGATGTTCTACTTAAAAGCAGACAATGACAATGAAATACAGTACAAATGAATGTAACTTATAAAACTAGAATTAAATACTACAAAGCAGTATCATACTGGTCTATTGTCTTTGTGTCATGAAATGTGAGGTAACACTTTTACCATAGACCAAGGGTTCCCAAACATTTTGCTTCGTGAACCACCAATTGAGGTGTCTTGAGTCGCAAACCACCATAAAGGTTGAGCGATGAAAAAAACATACACAGACCAAAGAATAATTAGGAATTGATTAATAAAACCCTCTTCTTCAAGTCATTTAACTGAATGTAGATTTGATTATGGGCTATTCAAATAAAAGTATATTGGTCACATACACATATTTAGCGGATGTTATTGCGGGTGTAGCGAAATGCTTGTGTTCCTAGCTCCAACAGTGCAGCAGTATCTAACAGTTCACAACAATACACACTCATCTAAAAGTAAAAGAATGGAATTAAGAAATATATAAATATTAGATCTAGCAACGTCGGAGTGGCATTGACTAAAATACAGTAGAATAGAATACAGTATATGTCTTGTGACCAATTGCATAGACTATAAAAAAAGAACAGTTATTTTAGGTATCTTATTTTCAAATATATGGGCATGTTAAGGCACCATAGTTTAAAAGCACAATTAAACAAACAACCTACTTCCAAGAAAGACAATACCATTTAATACCTGAGCTGTGATATTTTTGGGCGGAACGGTTGTTGTGAAAAACTAAACCCATCACAGTATGTACCCATAAATAAYGTCTCATAGCCATTCTTCAGTGTRTGTTAGAGAGCTCTGGATCCAAATTTGAGTGAATACAGACAGATTCCAGGGATAGCTATCTGACAACAGTTTGGCCTCACTGACCTAGACTTTAGGAGACATACAGCTTGATTCTGGGCGAGACAGAGTGCAGAAAAATACAATCCAAAAGCATTTGATTAAAATGCCAGGCATTATTGGAGAAACCTTCATACTCCAGGAGATTAGCTTCCCCTCATACAGGGTTATGTCAGAGGTGTCCACTCATCTCTCATKTATCAAAGAGACATCTGTCAGGAGCTACAGTACATCAAAATCATCCACTGCTTTTATCAGTAACGATCATGAATACACAATGACTTTCGAAGATGAAAAGATATTAGGACAAGTTGAGAATGCAAACACATTGTCCACTTATTCTCCACGTATAGATACTGTACATACCAGAATCAGTGTGAATTCCTGAACCTCTCCCCCAGCTCACTCTAATCATAAAATGCATCTCATTAAAGCATCCAAACTCAGAGCTTACTAATGGAAGAAAAAAACATTTTGTGAAGCATAGAGATCAAGGAACACCCTCTGGTTAATCTAACAGGCATGCTGTTAATATGAGATCCTTGAAGATGGAACTCATGACAGATATTCATGTGACTGCAAGAAGTTACTAACTGCAGGCATTGGCTCCATTGTTGTAGTATTGTTCAACGACCAATAGATGGAGACACTTCCTGTGTCTTCAACACGCCCACCCAACACACATCCCCACACAGTGGGAGACAGAGTGAACGTGTAATAAAGTGACATCAAGGTACAATAATCAAGCTATACTTTAATGTGGCAGGCAACAAGCAATCATGCTTATTGTAATCACACCAACGTATTACTCATTGCTATGTAACCTATTGCTGCATACAAATCTTCTTGGAAGTTAATGCAACAGTTCCACCTGCAGATAGATTATAATGTAATGATATGTAGCAGTGGAGGAATACAAATATAATTTTGTGACCTATTTACTGGTGATTGGTCAACTGGCCACTTCAGTGTACACAAACAGCATCTTCCTGTTACACRGATGCTTCTCCTTCTCTGCAGTTGAACACAAACAATACAACACTACTTCACATCCCTGCAACAAATGGGTTTTGTTGGTAAGGATGATAAGGTAATAACCATAGACATCCTATAATTACATTTGAATTAGGATCCTATATTGTGTTATAGCATAAGATATGTAATTCTAAGCCGTATTCTWTTTTTTTTAACTCAGAGAAATGGAAGTGAGAAGTAAACGGCTGCACAGTGCACCTATAAGGAATGAGCAAGAGGAAACTCTGAAGTACCTCACTAAAGCACAGATGATGATGCCGCAACATTTTGTGAGCATTGTAGGTACAAGGTACCGCGTGGATTATTAAAAGCTTGGTTTTGAACAGCCCTCATCACATTCCGTTCCACTAATTGGCAGCATCTGTCATTTATATGACATTTGTGGCAGTCCTTGACCCTGTTGAGGAAGGGTTAGTTAATTACTGCTGTGTGACTTTCACTCTGGGTCACATTGACACAGGCTGAGGAAGCAAGTGTGATGATAAACACTCAAAGGCAATGGGGGGGGGACATGATGGGGATGCTCTGTATTTGAGGAACTGGACACTCAGTTCAGACAGGTGCTTAGCAGCACTAAATGACAGCTGCAGTGTCTTAATACAGGACATAACACAATGCACTCAAGGTTTCCGTTAGTGAATTTTATATTAGAAAATAATATGCTACGTAAACATCATTGACATCAATTTTCCCAGGTGGCAGGTAGCCTAGTGGTTAGAGTGTAGGCCAGTAACTGAAAGGTTGCTGGATCAAATCCCTGAGTGGACAAGGTAAACATCTGTTGCTCTGCCCCTTGAACRAGGCAGTTAACTCACTTTTCCCCAGTAGGCTGTCATTGTAAATAAGAATTTGTTTCTAACTGACTGGCCTAGTTAAATAAAGGTTCAATATAAAAATGTGTATCCTTTCTTAAATCAGGTTCACATTTCAGGCCTAAGCCGGCTTGATTTAATAGAACGTCTATGGAAGGGATGAACAAATCTCTCTCCGCCCAGATATAAATAGTCTCTGATCAAAAGACGAGGACCAAAACCATCACAYACTACAGCCCTCTGTGACTGGAGTTGTGCATCCCTGCCCTCTGGCCTTAGCAGAATATGCTGTGAACTAGTTAGCAGGAGCACTCCCGAGACATAAGCATGGTCATATTTCTCCACAAGGACCTAAGGTCAAACTTATCATGTAATGGGTCTGGCTCTTTATCATTGACGCCAAAAGAGCTACTGTGAGTGTGTAATCATTCAACCATCTTAAAATAAAATAAAATGCTGTTATGTGTTTTCAAACTGTCACTCATCAGTCCRCCCTTCATACTCCTTACTTAGCACTGTGAGACTCCCCATGCGTATTCTAAATGTTCCTTTAATGTATCTCAGCAACCTTGAATATGGACATCTAGAAGCTTGATACAATAATGTGTTAATCTGAAAACCAGCTAAACAACCATTACAGGCCCTTGATTTCAAAACTGGTAACCTTGCAATTTATGAGGTACATCCACTAAATATGAAAGCTTATGTCATAGCTAAAGCAATTGTTTGACTACGAATGTAGGATGTTAATTTGAGTTTGTTTGCTACAGCAGGAAAATAATCCAGCAGCAACAAAAAATGTGAATTACACTAAATATACAAAAGTATGTGGAACCCTTCAAATTAGTGGATTCGTCTATCTCAGCCACACCCATTGCTGTTCAAGCACACAGCCATGCAATTTCCATAGACTGCATTGGCAGTAGACTGGCCTTACTGAAGGATGCCACCTTTGTAACAAGTCAGTTTGTAAAATGTCTGCCCTGCTAGAGCTGCCCCGGTTAACTGTAAGTGCTGTTATTGTGAAGTGGAAACGTCTAGGAGCAACGACCGCAAAGTGGTAGGCCACAAAGAAAGGGACCGCCAAGTGCTGAAGCGCGTAAAAATTGTCTGTCCTCGGTTGCAACACTCACTACCGAGTTCCAAACTGCCTCTGGAAGTAATTTCATCACAAGAACTGTTTGTCAGGAGCTTCATGAAATGGGTTTCCATGGCCGAGCAGCCATAGACAAGCCTAAGATCACCATGCGCAATGCCAAGCGTCGGCTGGAATGGTGTAAAGCTCGCCGCCATTGGACTCTGGAGCAGTGGAAACGTGTTCTCTGGCAGTCCGACGGACTAATCTGGGTTTGGCGGATGCCACGGGAATGCTACCTGCCCCAATGTATAGTGCCAACTGTAAAGTTTGGTGGAGGAGGAATAATGGTCTAGAGCTGTTTTTCATGGTTCAGTATAGGCCCTTAGTTCCAGTGAAGGGAAATCTTCCAAAGTCCACCTATGAGRAGATGTTCTTATGGATGGTCATCAGAATAAACGAGATGCTCGATACGAAGCAGGCAAGACAATTCTTATTTTTTTTTTTACCCCCTTTTCTCCCCAATTTCGTGGTATCCAATTGTTAGTAATTACTATCTTGTCTCATCGCTACAACTCCCGTACGGGCTCGGGAGAGACGAAGGTCGAAAGCCATGCGTCCTCCGAAACACAACCCAACCAAGCCGCACTGCTTCTTAACACAGCGCGCCTCCAACCCGGAAGCCAGCCGCACCAATGTGTCGGAGGAAACACCGTGCACCTGGCTACCTTGGTTAGTGCGCACTGCGCACCACAGGAGTCGCTGGTGGCCCGCCACAGGAGTCGCTGGTGCGCGATAAGACAWGGATATCCCTACCGGCCAAACCCTCCCTAACCCGGACGACGCTAGGCCAATTGTGTGTTGCCCCACGGACCTCCCGGTCGCGGCCGGCTGCGGCAGAGCCTGGGCGCAAACCCAGAGTCTCTGGTGGCACAGCTAGCGCTGCGATGCAGTAACCTAGACCACTGCGCCACCCGGGAGGCCCCGCAAGACAATTCTATATAGGAGTGTTGGACATCGCTGGGTTTGAAGTCTTTGATGTAAGTTAATTTCTTTATACTTATCTTTCTAAAATGTATTTAAAACATCATTAAGCAACCTTAAATGCAGCTATGTTAACAATCTCACACAAAGACATGAGGGGGAACAGAGGAATAAATACATGTAGTGTGATTGGGGAATGAAAACCAGGTGTGCAGGGAACAAGACAAAACAAATGGATAAATGAAAAATGGAGCGGCGATGGCTAGAAAGTCAATGACGTCGACTGCCGAACGCCGCCCGAACAAGGAGAGGGGCCAACTTCGGCGGAAGTCGTGTGACAATCTGCAGGAAGGGGTTCCCAAGCAGGATTATATATGCTGACTTCAAGCAGAGGTAAACCTTTATTCTCAAAATTTAACTACCACAAGATTAATTTGGTAGTTATTAAATAATCTCTTATGCCTGCCATTGCRTTTTCTGTAATCTGACAGATACAGAATATTGAATGCCAGTGCTATCCCAGAAGGACAGTTCATCAATGGCAAGAAAGCTTCAGAGAAGCTTCATGGATCAATTGATCTCGATCACACACAATATAAGTTTGGACATACCAAGGTGAGGATCCAATTAGCAAAACCACATAACAGTTAATCTCTGCTGATTTTCACATGGTGTTTATACAGTGCCCTCCGTAATTATTGGGACAGTCAAGCATTTTCTTATTTTGGCTCTGTACTCCAAAACTCTCGATTTGAAATAATTGAGAAATTACAGCACTTTTTGTACTTAGTCTCCCTATGTTAGGGGACCAAAAGTATTGGGACAAATTCACTTATACGTGTATTAAAGTAGTCAAAAGTGAGGTATTTGGTCCCATATTTCTAGCATTCAATGACTACATCAAGCTTGTGACTGTACAATTTGTTGGATGCATTTGCTGTTTGTTTTGGTTGTGTTTCAGATTATTTTGTGCCCAATAGAAATAAATGGTAAATAATSTATTATGTAATTTTGGAGTCACTTTTACTGTAAATAAGAATATAATATGTTTCTTAACACTTCTAAGAAAAAGTGTCACTGTCCCAATAATTACAGAGGGCACTGTATATACACATACAGTATATCAACAGCATCTGTGTCTCAGTAAGCCATGTCTGCTGGACACTCTTGAGGAGTTGCGAGATGAAAAACTGCCCTCTCTGGTGACAGGCACTCAAGCAGTGTGCCGTGGGTACCTCATGAGAAAATAATTTTCTCAGCTGGCTAATAAGAAGTAAGACAACCCATCAATTTAAYTATTTGTATCCTTACCTTTAAAAGAAAGTACATGCTTAGAACATTAGAACTGGTCAATAATATGGCATTACAATTACCTCTTTTTCAGAGATTGTGTGTTCATTCTGCAATACAACCTCCTCTTATTCATGGATGAAGCTGTACTTCAAGATCAAGCCCCTTCTGAAGAGTGCAGATAGTGAAAAGGAGGTGGAGAAGATGGAGGACTTCATCACATGTAAGGAGGACCTGGCAAAGGCAGAGGCCAAGAGAAAGGAACTGGAGGAGAAGATGGTTTTTCTGTTCGCGGAGAAACAAAACCTCATGTCACAAGTTCAATCTGTAAGTGCTATTAGAATTGTCAACATGAACTATCATTGCTTTTAAACATATCGGGTGTAGTGTAGTGTTTAAGAAGTGTTCCATTAGACAGACTGTCACGCCCTGAACTTAGTTCCTTTGTTATGTCTCTATTTTGGTTTGGTCAGGGCGTGAGTTGGGGTGGCATTCTATGTTTTGTAGTCTAGGTTTTGTATTTCTGTGTTTGGCCTGGTATGGTTCTCAATCAGAGGCAGCTGTCGATCGTTGGCTCTGATTGAGAATCATACTTAGGTAGCCTGTTTCCCACTATGGGTTGTGGGTAGTTGTTTTCTGTGTCTGTGTTTTTTCCATACAGAACTGTTTCAGTCTCGTTCATTCTGTTTTGTCATTCAGTGTTCATGTTCAGTTGGWTTTCATTAAAATGGACACTTACCACGCTGCACATTGGTCCGATCTTTCATACTCGTCATCAGACGAGGACGAGTACCGTTACAAYGGACAGCAGGATAGCCTAGTCTGCAAGGGCTTTGAACTTAATATTCACACACAAGGTGTCCTTACACAATGAACGTATGGGATAACAAATTAATGAATACATACATAAACTGAGAACGATCAAATAAGACATTGTAGTTCAAGTTGTTGGACACTGAATATTGTGCTTTGSGGTGACAAACRTAATTCAATTTGAAGAATTACAGATCATGTATTGAGATGTCAGATACTGTGTTTATTTATGTATCTGTTGCTTGGTGTAACATTTTATGGATTTTAAATTGTCAAATCAAATATTCTAAAGGCTATTCCTTTTCATTCTGTATGAGTGAAAGCATCACCACTGCTTGTTTCACCATTATCTTCCACAAGAGGGTGCTTACTTACTGAGGTTAAGCAACTCCTTGTTCTTAACGTAGCTACATCAATCACGTTCTGGTGTGAAAAGCTTTTCTAGTACAAATGTCGATGATAAAAGCAAGCCTTTAAAACCTGTCGTCTTTCATTTCAAAATGTACAGTAATAGGGCCTGCCTGACTAGAAGGCCTTCTCCGCACACGCATGCATGCACACACACGTGATGTACCTATGTGTATATACAGTACACTTTGCAATAGTGATCAAAGGTACAGTATATGAAGTGTATTTGAAAGTCGAGCAATCTGAAAAGGGACTATTATGCTCTGCAGTCTGATCAACTCATGAACTCATTAACTGATCAGTCTGATCAACTCATGAACTCATTAACTGATCAGTCTGATCAACTCATTAACTCCATTAACTGATCAGTCTGATCCACTCATTAACTGATCAGATACAGATACTCCACAGCTGCTGTAGGCGCATGTTTGTGTGTTTATACCCCTCATATCAGACGAGAGGGCTGTGGTCCCGTGTGGCTCAGTTGGTAGAGCATGGCGCTTGCAACGCCAGGGTTGTGGGTTCATTCCCCACGGGGGGACCAGGATGAATATGTATGAACTTCCAATTTGTAAGTCGCTCTGGATAAGAGCGTCTGCTAAATGACTTAAATGTAAATGTATGTAAATGAGAGAACCAACATTGAATTCTTGCTGCTCCTTCAGTGAAGATTGTTTGATAACATGAAACACTCCATTTAAGTCGGTCAATGATGCTCCAGTATGCTCTGGAGCTAATAAACGGTGCTTTGCCACTTGTCAACAAGTTCAGTCAACAAGAAACACTGTGTCCTCATTTATGGAACGTTTAGTGTGAGCTTAGTTGTTCTTCTAACAACTTGTTCGTTTCAGACATTATCATGTGTTGTCAATCATCAACATCTCAAGAATCTCATCATGAAGCCGTCCCTATAGTGCACATTGCGTACCAGATRTACTACTGTAACAGGCTTTGATAACTTAATGCTGAGTATGAGTTCTGTGTCTTATAGGTAATGTAAGCCTTTGTTCTGATTTGCATTAAGCTGAGTGATTGTGAGAAGGACAAAATTAGTAGGCCATAAAAACATATTCCACACAAATAGTCCCCCATGGCCTTGATGAGCTCTTAAGGACATCATTTACAGCCAGGACGTCAGACATCCTGGCTGTAAATGAACTTGATGTTGAACAGGACGACTCCGCTTGAAAGTTGGGTTTCTAAAGATTGAAAATGTGTCTGCTGTCTTCTCTGGTTCTTATCGCTTTTTCATTTAGATCTCTGTCTAGCCATCTGCCAGATGATGTAGCCTGGCCGACTGCATGCCATCTTAGAGATAGTCAGTCACAATCAGTCAGTATCAGAGGGAAGTGTGGCAGCTCGAACACACTTCACACAGGGTCAATTTGATTTATAATAAATGGAGGGACGGACCAACACAAAACGGGCCTTGTTGCCTGCGAGTGCCTCACAGCTCTGTCTCACAGTGTTGGCCATTGTGTGGCCTGCCATGGAGCAGGGCCCTGGATGCATCTGGGAACAGGCTTCCAGACCCTTACGTCTGCTGGACACTAACAAAGACTCATAGAAAACGTCTCATACCACAAGATGGTTCTTCCTGGACCGTTTTATTCTTCATCTTGTAAATAAAGAAAAGAGGCGGAGTAGAAAGATGTTTAGTGTCTGTCCATTCCTTCCATGTCTTAGCTTTGACCCGGGGTGTCGGGTCACTCTGGCCAGTAATGAGAACCCATATGTGTGACWAATGTTTCCTCCTCCTGGTTCTAAAAGAGCCTTGTCCCACTCAATGTTCACTGTGACTAGTTAACGGACACTTCTCTCATTTGGCTGTTTGCTTCCTCACGACGTAGTCTCAGCCCAACATGGTAAGGCTTTGTTTTTAATGCTATTATTATCCGTCTCTGTTATCAGTGACATTTTTGACAGTACTTTATGTGCGGTGTTACATTTTTTGACATTTATGAGTTTCTTCAATGGAACACTGTTGCTTCAGTGGAACAATTGTGGTAGTCAGACAGAATGGGTACAGGAGATTCGTTGGCTCTGTTCAAGCCTTTGTGTCGGATGTAGTTGTATTTTATTTCTCATCCTTTTGAGTTTGGTGGATTTTTATTCTGCTTAGACATGGTCTGTCTGTCTCTGTCCAGATATAGCTCTCATATCTCGCTTCTTCTGCAGCACAATGTGTGCCCTGTGGGGGGGCCTGCCAAAACACTTTGATCTTCACTGTTGGTTTTAAATGTCCCTCTGTCCCTCAGCCACCCTGCTCTCCTAGCTCAGTCAAATTCCCTCTTCTTCTGTGTCTTCAGGAAGGCTCTGTTTCCCTTGAAAGAAAAAAACAGAACCTGTTAAATGAAGTCTGGATTGTTTATTGTCACGTTCATTAGCCTGTGTAAGAAACAAGGCTCACTGATTTGTCCATGTTCGCCCCTTTTTATCATTATCATGTGTGGAGTTACGGTATGTTGTTTTACAGGACTTTTCTCATAATTACTGAAACTTACAGTACAGTTAGTACTGTACATGCCCTGGAGCCACAGAGAAAATCATGTAAAAACGAATTACATTTAGTCTACTGTTTTGTGAGTGTTTCAGATTAAGAGTCACTTACCTTACTGAACTTGAATGCAACATTTTGTTGCAATATATTATTTAACATGTACACAAATGTGGGTGATTGACAACAAGCACCACAGTGCCTTCATTTTAATTGATTTGATTGGACAGAATGGAAGATATTATGTGCATAGCAGAGCCTGAGGTAGCAGGTTGAATCAATGCAGATGCAGTGTTTTTGAAATCACCTCAGTATGTAGACATTCTAAACAAAGGGTCATACAATGACAATCAACTCGATTGACTGATGACTCAAAACTAGCAGAAGTACCACATTTGCAGTGGGATTTCATCTATTCCTCCCACTCTCGTTCTCTGGAACATTTCCCAATTTCCTTTCGCTAAGCCCTGCCCCCTTTGGTTACTGTTGCAACCTCGGGCAACATTTTGCCAAGAAGCCCAATTCCCCATTCAACCACTGGCGAAATCCTCTCAAACTGTTTATAATATATAATGAAATGAAACCCTACCTCAGTGGGTTAAACACAGACTACGCCTTACTAACTCTTGGTTATGTTGTGGTGGACTGTCATTACAATTGCTTCAAGGGAACCTGGTAATGTTTGTAGTGTAGCTAACCACTGAGTGGCGCTGAATTCACTCAGCATGCAGTCAAAGCTATAACCACTTCTGGAGCAAACTAGTGCTCTCAAATCGTATCGTGATCTCGACAGCAGATGAGAGTTGTATTCATAACATTGCTAACTTAGCTAGCTAACATACATTTTTTGAAAACAAGTTATACAATGTAACAAAAGTATAATTTC